>NC_056434.1:69983659-70048659 GCF_018296145.1 Oncorhynchus tshawytscha | reverse complement strand
GTCTCTCTTCTTTTTCAAATTTGAAAAGTTCTAAAACCCTGGTCCACTGTAAATAATTCACTTTTCATTAAAAACTCATTACAGCTAAATTCACAATGTTTATGATATCTCGGAGTAAATGACTTTAGCTGATATATGAGGCAGAGACATAAATAGATTGAGGGCTTTAATATGATTGTCATATTGTAGTTCTTCTTTGTGGAGAAAATAGTGATGAGTCCAACATGGGGGAATGATAAGAAGGAGAGAGAGAGAGAGAGAGAGAGAGAGGGAGAGAGAGAGAGAGAGAGAGAGAGAGAGAGAGAGAGAGAGAGAGAGAGAGAGAGAGAGAGAGAGAGAGAGAGAGGGAGAGAGAGAGAGAGAGGGAGAGAGAGAGAGAGAGAGAGAGAGAGAGGAGAGAGATATATGTTTATTAGTGGCACATCATGTGTGTGTGTGTGTGTGTGTGTGTGTGTGTGTGTGCGTGTGCGCACGTGCATGTGCGTGCGTGTGCGCGCGTGTGTTTGTGTGTGTGTTTGGTATTCCTCCTCAGTCTGTGGCCAGTCGATACGTTGTGAGATTATTCAGATCAGTGCAAGGTTTAACTCTCCTCATTGACTTGATGAAGGTTTAGTCTGGTTAAAAAGCTGACACACTCCATTACCAAGAACATTCCTCTATTGATTAAACCATTTCAGGGGCTGGCCTTTTCCAGTGGAGGAACTCCTCAATGGCTTTCATTATTTATCTCTCTCGCTCTCTTAAAGATGTGAGTTATGTGCATTGGTATAGTGGTTTATGTAAGCTTGATCATTCCTATATCGTCAGACTTTTAACGTGTTGCCTTGTGAAACTAATCACCCATTTCCCAGCCTATAGTACTATTGTAATACCGTAGCAAAACTGCAGCAAAGGCTATGGGACAAAGCCTTGAAACTGCCAAGTCTGTTGTGAATTGTTGGAACCAGTTACCCAATCAAAGTCATTGACTGTCAGGAGAGTCCCATTTGTTTTTCTGGTGTTTTTTTCAAACATTTTTTATAGATGACTCAGAGTTCAAACATAAATAAAGATCAACACCTATGGAAATGGTGGCCAGAGAAAGCAAGTCATTATGGACTAAATTTAATGGAAGGGAACACATTTTTTGGTTTGGAATGGAGCCCAAACTCAGAAAACTGTTGTACTCTATGCTACTGCTGTGACCCATACCCTATCATTAGACTATTGGGACCAATGCAGAACTACCTCACAGCTGCCCTCCTCATTTAAAACCCATCGGCCAGTCGGAATAACTCTTGGCGGAGGCTGCCCAGAACAACACACCCTAACACACACAGGCCTGATTGCATGCGGCACCTCCTTGTGATTGCATCTTTAGTGAGTAATTATCCCGTCTATCACCTACTCCCAGCCAGATGACTATCTGATTGAGTTTTTCGTCTTTATTCACGGGAGCCCACACTACAAAAGGACTTAAACTCACTGAGAAAAGTGGAAACGTTGGTTCAATAATAATGTTTCGGTTCATTGCAACTAACTAAACACATCACAGACAGTTGAACCTGTCAAAGTGTCAAATGTAGCATGCATGAGTTTACAGCAACAGTTGGCCAACTCAAACCATAGACAGTGATCCTATGCTAGCTTTGCATTTTATCCCAAATGACTAAAGCTATTATCTACAGCCAGCTGATCCAAGGTCAGTTTTGTGTTTATACCACTAAGCCGTTCTGTACGGTGTTTGTGTATCCTATTCTACACAGCAGAGTTTACCATGTTTACCACACTCCATAACTAATGTATCTCTTTGTGTTTATTAGGGAATAAAAGTCCTAATCAGCATTAGGTCTAGAGAGGAGAGGGGGAGAAGAGAGGGGAGCAGGCTATTCTTCAGCCTAATGGCCAATTAAGGCCTTCTAAACGAGAAGGCAGGAGAGCAGCATCTACTCACAACCCCCTGTGAGACTCTCTGCTTGAAGAAAACCTCACAACCTCTCTCTCACTGGAACATTGACATGTTCTCTGGACACGCACACACAGAAACACACTTTCTCTCTTTTTCTCTCTAGCCTGGTTACTGAAACACATGGTCACTCACTCGTATGGTCGCTCTCTCAATCACTCTCTCTCTCTCTCTCCCTTTCTTTTAGTGATAGAGAGGAAAAGAGAGCAGCAGATTTGAGCTGCATACTTGATCAATTTTGCCCAGTCTAAATGACCTAAATAAGGAATTCAATACCCTGGGTCTGAAAAGGGAGCTTAGTCCACATATTTATTGAATCCAGACTCTTTGTCCACTGCCAGAATATTATGTGGTTTTCTGGGGGTTTAGACTTTGCTCTTGTGATGCAAGATGGAGTCGAAATCGGATCTCTCAACCCCCTTTCTCTCCTTTCTTCCTCTCGTCTCTCTCCTCTCTCTGTCTCTCGCTTTCTCTCAAAGGGTTCCCTTGCCAGTCCTGGGTCTGGTAGAGAGCAGAGAGAAAGAAGGGGAAGGGGGTTGTCATGAAAACCCCAATACACCCCGGGGCTTGATTGATCGGATCAAATGGCCAGAAACAGGAAGGGGGAATCAGAAGAGGTGGATACGGGCACAACCTGAGAAGAAGAGTAGCTTCTTATAAGGCATATACATCATTAATATGGACATTTTTATAGTAGTCAAGGAGTCCACTATATGATCATTCAATGTTGAAGTGGGCATTACGCAAGAACAAAACAAAAAGTCCCTTGATATTCAAATGGAATATTTTAAATATGAGGATACTTTTTATGGAAAATGGTTGTTGTTGGTAGACCTACCATCTTTCTAGTTCTGTAGGCCTACCATCTTTCTAGTTCTGTAGGCCTACCATATTTCTAGTTCTGTAGGCCTACCATATTTCTAATCCTTGTGTTTCCCATTGAACATCCTATTTTTCCTAACTGTAAACCGAACCCTAACCATGAACCTAACCTTAACCCTAACTTTAACCACAAATCCCTAACCCTAACCCTAAACCTAATCCCTAAACCTAAAATAGCTTTTTTCCTTGAGGGGATAGGTGAAATGTTCCTTGTTTTACTATCCTTGTGAGGACTTCTGGTCCCCACAAGTATACTAAAACCAAAACACACACACACATACACCCCCTCCCTGTGGCCATGTTTGGAGGTAGAGCCCATATACATGCACAGCGTGTAATGATGTCTAAGAGCTATTTCATGGTGCAGACTTGGTCTGAATTAGAGGCCAGCGGGAGAGCAGGCTGTTTCTCTCTCTCGCACGCAAGCACGGACACGCACACGCACACGCACACGCACACGCACACACACACACACACACACACACACACACACACACACACACACACACACACACACACACACACACACACACACACACTCACATACAGACCATCTCAAATGAACCAATACATATGTACATATGCATTGAAGACATTCACAACAAGATACTTGTCAACACACACACAATAATACAAGTAATTACACACAGAGACAGACACATGCTCCCAGAACATAATGTCACATCATGTCACATCAAACACACAAATATGGACCCACTATTAAGGAAGCACATGTACTGTACTGTATGTGGAAAGCAGGGCCATATGAGAATGACGTCTGCTGGAGTTGTGTGTGTGACGGTGTGTGTGACCTTTTTAAGATCCAGCCAAACTGATAAACACGCTCCCTCTGTGCCTGTCATTTACAGGTTGGGTATCGACGTCCTACAGCCTGTGCCCATGAGACTTACACACACACACACACACACACACACATGCACACGTGCACGCAAGCACACACATACTCATGCAAAACAGTCTGTTATTCATACCTCTATTATAATTGCCTATGATTTGACATTACTCACCCTGTAACATCAGGCATGTAGGTGTCTATTAATTTCATAACAACAATCTCTCCTGTCATATCACTGGCCTCCCTCCTTCCCTAGCCAGGGCTAACAATGAGGCATGTGCTTCCTTAAGTTATGGTCAAGGGTGCCTCGGTTAGCTTGGTTTCTCGTAGGGGGAGAATGCCAGTGAGAGAAAGGCTTGGGGGTGATGTGCTGGGGAAAACTAGCATAAGCTCCTTATCACAAGACATTAGGATGACACCGGGAGGTGAGCGCTTGTGTCAGCCGCTCAGGCCATTTGGAGACGGCTGCCTCAATGTGACAGGTCAGTGCACAAAACTAGCCGCCAGATGAAGGACTAAGAGCGGGAACACACACACCGAGACACACGCATGCAAACAAACGCCTACACAAAGACACATGAACGTGGGCACACACAAGCACACATATGGAATTGTTTCTCTCTCCGTTACTCAAACACACCAAGGCATGTGATCAAAAATAAACAGGTACGCAACTAAATACTGAACAATTATTCCAGTTCCAGACAACTATTTTGGTACAATCTTATATCAATGACTTTAAGTAACAGTACAAGACCCTACCACGCAGCCAGAAAGTGACAGTGCATCAGGCTAAATGTTCCTCATTAATTATGCCGACACAACATCTAGACCCATGCGGCATCCATTTATCTAACTCTCAGACACCTCAGCTACAGTACTGCATATACCATTTTAATATTCTATGCTGTTTATAATGTACAACAAGAAAGTGGTTTATCACTATTTGCTTCTAAAGGAAGAGCTTCATTTATTCATGAAATAGTTTTTCAAAAGTACATCTGTCTGACACTTTTTTTTTTTGCATTATTCATTAACAGAAAACCTCTAACCTTTACTTTGTTAACTTTAACAATCTTAATCATATTCTACCATGCAGAAAAAAAACTGCCTGAAACAATCTGCTATAATTCAATAAACTAAACTAAGAGGATAACATTGTGAGATTGGTTCCTACTGTATACTGTATCGGCAGGGGTCAGTGTGGATGCCCGAGGGTCATCAGTCATCAGTAATGCTGGGTGTCAGACCATTGACATTTCAGAGGGACGGGAACATACCCCGCCCTGCCCCAACAAAGAGAGGATGATGATGCCAAGGGCTGTGTCTTGTGTGTGTGTGTGTGTGTGTGTGTGTGTGTGTTTATGTGTGTGTGTGTAGGAGCAGGATCATATGCTAAATATAATGACATGGGTGAGGCTTCAGATCAGATTGAATATGAAGTGAGTGCAGTCTTCATCTTTCTGCCTCCCTCCCACACACACACACACACGCTCGTACGCATGCACGCAGGCACACACACGCACATGCACACACACATGCGCTCGTACGCATGCACGCAGGCACACACACACACTCACACACGCTCGTACGCATGCAGGCACACACACACACACACACACACAGGTCAGAGAATCCCAGTGGTCCAGGAACTGGCAGGCATCCTCCACTGTTCTCCAGTGATCCAGCATGCTTTCTTTTACACCCTGCCAACATGCATTCCACTACACACTAGCTGTTGCATCCTATTCTCCTCTCCAATCAGCCATTATTCTCTGCATTCCACTACACACTAGCTGTTGCATCCTATTCTCCTCTCCAATCAGCCATTATTCTCTGCATTCCATAAACACAGAGTACTACGAGAACATGTGAGGCTAATTTGTGGACATGCTTTGTTTTAGTTTGAAAAGTGTTTTCTCACTGAAGATGTAGAGTACATCATTAAAACACATGGACATCGTTGGTTTTTGAACAGAGGAATATAATGAAGAACAATACAACAGAAGAGGAGGAGAATGAAAAATAATGTCTGACTAGTAAGTGTGTACTATTATCTGTGGATAGTTCTATGTACACTGGAGGGAAATTAGTTTTTGGCACAGATCTTTCATTTCAGTGTCACAAACAGTATTGTACTAGGTTTTTCCGTTGAGCTCAATGTATACCAACCCCACAAGCCTATTTTCCTCTCCACTTCTCCACATTGACCCATATCTCCCCTGACTAGGTCAATTTCAGTCCTCACTGCACCCCTCCATCTGCAGCCCCCCACCCCACCCCCCACCCCAAAAGGATGCTCCTGGCTTCCACTTCAGGGCTCTGGCCGCATCCCTCCTAGTCGCCTCAACCTCTCTCCAATGCTCTAAGATCCTCTGTGTCTCCCTTTATTGTCACAATCAAAGCCTCCCTCCATCTTAAATATTCAACACTGCAAGATGTTACTGGGAGCATTTGTTACAGTGCTCCCTGAACAGCCCAGAAAGGGAGCAGGGGTGGGTGGGTGGGGGGTGTGGTTCAAATGAGATGCTGTCGATGATAGTATATCCCTGTAAAGCTACTGTACTCAGTAACTACATACTCATATCCACGGAAAGATGTTTCAGGGTGGGGGGGGGTGGGGGCTGAGAACTGTTTGTCTGGGGGGGACAGCATGGTCGAGAGAACTCACCATTTCTGGAAGATAATCATTTACACGTTATGATGTTTTCAACAACAACACAAAATGCCTGGGCTACAGATGGCTACATCAGTCTGCTAATACAGGACTCGTAAAGGCCGAGTGCACTACTTTTGTGGGGGGAAAGGTATTTTTCAGGGGGTACTGCAGCACCCTTATCACCCCTACCTCCTGCGGCTATGTACATAGTACTGTACACAATGTTGTACTCTGATTCAAATATCAAAGATCATTTGGGAAAATGGCTAAATCTTCGCCTTCCATATGTGCTATGAGTCCAAAATGGCTAATTATTCTATGTTTGAAAGTGGAACATGTTTGGTTAATGGTCTCTGCAGTGGCTTGACATGTGCTTAAGAACATGCTGCTAGCATTATCCTTATTTATGACTAATGAGCACATTATTGGATGTGACACAAGACAATTAGGCTATGACAAACCTCAACTCTGTTGATGTCATACAATATCATTAATTTCATTCTCAAAACGTAAAGGTAGACTCAGCGAGGAGACGTTGCAACAAGCAGCACCGCATATATTGAGATGAGCACGATGCAAGACTTTGCTCTCACGCAGTCACACAGAGTGTCTGTGCATGTGCACGAGTTCGCTTCACGCCGCTACAACATGGTCGCTAGAAGACCAAAACAGCCGAAAGAATTTAGCGCTTCAACGCTCTTACTTGTTGCGGAAATTGCCCCGATATTGTGTTCACATCATGCATGCAACGTCATCTTAATGAGTCTACCTTTAATTCTAAAAAGTGGGTCTAGAGGTGACTATTTCAAGGTCATTCTGCTTCCTCTGTGTTGCCTTGTTCCGGGAGTGGTGACTAAATCCGGGGTGTAGAATCAGGCTGTTGTTTATTCAGTACCTATGGTGCCGGTCACCTGATGAAGGATACGTGACATAGAACAAGACATCACAGCCGATGATAGAGATGACTTAGCTGGGAGCATCTTTTTTTGATGTGGTCACTGTCTTATGCAAAACACCTGAGAGGACATTACTGACACACTGTTCCTAGCTCCCTGAACCTAACATCAACAATTAAGACCAAACCCAACGATCACAGTTCAGACCGAACCAAACGACGCCTGTTGTCGTTATCATTTCCCTTTCATGTTGTCCGCTGGAACTGATTGTCCTTGACGAGATACCTCATTAAGGGTGAGGGATTTTGGCAAAACGGAATTACGCTTGGAAAATAAAGAAATACATTTTTTGTTATAAAGGGTTTGTTTTATCAGGGTCTACCAGAGATACCACCGTTATTTCCCAAGGACCTTAGATGAGTTTGACCATTATCACTTTATAGGACAATAAGAACTACTGACCATACATTTAGGAATGAGGGGGGGGGGACAGTCCAGGACTCCTAAAGCTAGACTAAAACAAAAAGAGAGGATGAAAATAGTTGCTTAGCCGTGTGTGCAACACGAGAAGTTGAGAGAGTCTTTTCATCTTTTGAGGGAGATGTTAAATAATGAAGTTGACACTGCTGCCCACCCCATTAGGCTTTTATGGACCATTACTGTCAGGGTTAGAGGACACTCAAGCTCTAGTGGACCATGTCACACACACACACACACACACACACGGTAGACAGACATGCACGCATACACAACAACACTCACACACATTCAATCAACTCTCCCAAAAAAGCACACACGCTGACAGTTGTACGCTCAATAAATGCAGTGGGAATCGTACTATCCTATTCAGCAGTGTTTCTGTCCCTCCCAGTTCCTCCTGTCATCTGCGGATTACAGCAGGGCTCCAGGGAGATATCTGAGGTAGTGCAAACTGTAACAGAGACCTGGACTCCCCTCTCGCTAGGTAATAGCCAGCAGTACTGGGGCAGGAGAATAGGTGGTGTGTGTATACAGTACAGTGCATTCGGGAAGTATTCAGACCCGTGCCTTGTTTAAAAATGGCTTAAATAATAATTGTTATGTATTTGTGTGTGTGTGTACGCACGAGAACGTGTGTGTGCATGCACCTGTGTGTGTGCGGTGGGGGTGAGTGATGCAGTGGCTGGCTCCATTCTCTACCTCGCTGTCAGGAAATATAATTTGCGCCTTCAGTGCTTCACCTGGCATGCAAATTTATTTCCCTAATAATCTGAGTGTGAGATGGCCCTCCAGGATTAATGACAGCATTCCCAAACGCAGCTCGCTGCCTCCCTGGACCGTCGGGATATTACCCACCTCTGACATGGAAAAATTGTGTTAGTTCTACAGAGGAAAACGCAGGGATATTTGTCCTGCTCGACAATATAATAGGCCGGCGCATCATCAGATTGCAAAGTCATTTCGAAAACCTTGAATACAAATAACGGAGAGAGGTGGGGCGGGCGGGAGGATATGTGGTGCATTTCCTAATCTGGGGGGCGAGTTATACTTCATTTCAGGTGTAAAGGCGTTGTGATGACACACACACCGGGGCGGACGCTGGCCCTTATTTAAATGAAGCTTGCCGCATTGTGCCGAGCTCGGCTCTTTCCCGGGACACATCCCTTTTCTCTCCACCTTCATTCATCTTAGAGGCTGTTTCAGGATATCTCCCCCAACTCCTTCTTTCCTGGGCTTTTAAAGCAAACAATGAAACATGGACAGAGGAGGTGTATTAATTACGACTGTGTGTGTGTGTGTGTGCGTGTGCGTGCGCGTGTGTGCGTGTGTGTGTGTGTGCATGCGTGCGTGCGTGTGTGTGTGTGTGGGCGGGGGCGGGGTGGACAATGTGCCTTTGCAACCCGCCGGCTGGATGCAGATCTGTCACCGGGGGTGGCCGGGGAGAGGAGGAACAAGAGAGAGACGAACCGTAAGAGAAAGAGGGGGAATAGAGAGATCGAGATGGAAAGGTAAATAGAGAAGGAAAGAGAGAAACAACAAGAGAATAAGAGAGAGAGAGTACAACAGTGAAAGAGAGAGAGAGAGAGAGAGAGAGAGACAGAGAGAGAGAGAGAAGAGAGAGAGAGAGAGTGACAGAGAGAGAGAGAGAGAGAGAGAGAGAGAGAGAGAGGGAGAGAGAGAGAGAGAGAAGAGAGAGAGAGAGAGTGACAGAGAGAGAGAGAGAGAGAGAGAGAGAGAGAAGAGAGAGAGAGAGAGAGAGAGAGAGAGTGAGGGAGAGAGAGAGTGACAGAGAGAAACAGAGAGAAACAGAGAGGAAGAAAGAGAGAAAGAGAGAGAGAGGAGAACGGTTGGGGGGGGGGCTTGGAAGAGTGAAAAGCGAATTAAAAAGATAAGTGACCAACAGTGCTCCCCTGTCAGGAGTGGGACCCACCCAGGAGTTAACCCCTTTGTGGCGGCTGGCGGGCAGTGACATCACAGCTTTGTGTGGCCGACAGCGTGATGGAGGAGCTTGCTGTTCTCAGGTGATGCTCTACAGAGTCCAGGCTTACATACACACACACATCCTGCCTTCTACAGCTCCACTGATAAAAGCACAAGGAATTTGCAGTGACTATGAACAGACTCTCTAATACTGTTTCATTATGGTGGTCACAGGTTGACACAAGGAACAACATCTACTGGAGTACATTTACATTTTAGTCAATTTGCAGACATTCTTATCCAGCGCAACTTGGGATACGTGCCTTGCTCAAGGGCACATCAACAGATATTTCACATAGTGAACTCAGGGATTCAAACTGTACACTTTTTAGTTACTGGCCCAATGCTCTTAACCGCTAGGCTACCTGCCAACACAGTAGGAGTGGGAGGTCTAATGAAAGGCTTGTTGTCAGGAGCTTTTCCTTCACCCGCCCCCTTCTCTCTCTACTGAACTGACCTGAGCTAAAACTCTATTTCCCCCTAGTGTGCCCCCTCCCTCCCTCCTTCCTTCCCATCTCACTCTCCTAGCTCTGCCATCATAATGATCGGAAAGAATTTGTGAAAAACGGCCTGTGTGTGTCTCTCTGCGCTGCCATTGTCCAGTATCGGAGGCCAAGAGCAACAGAGAGAAGGTCCAGGTCGACAGAGTTCACAGACACTGAGAAAACAAGACTCTCCATCACTCTCAAAACCCTCCCTGTCCCATCACATCAGGCACAGATAAAAACATCTCTTTCCCAGGTACACTCAGGTCTGTGTCTAAACTCCTCTTCTAAGGATCCATTGTGCAAGCAATTTTTCACTACATCTATCCTAACTATTTGAATCGTTCTCAGCAATTAATCAGTCTTAGGAATAATTCTACAAGAGTTGATTTGCAGCGTTTTTCAGCAGCTATTCTAATGACTGTTAAATTACCGCTTAGCTAGAATTTGACCACGATCAAGAGAGAAACACTGATCTACTGTACTGCAGCCCATTCCAGTGCCTCGAATGAGTCCAAGGTACAGCACTCCTTCCCTCCCCAATCATGATGAAAACAAAGTCCCCTGTTTACCTGGCTTCAGCAGGTAGCAAAATACAGAGGTCAAGGTCAGGGTTCAAGGTCAGCCTTCAATAATGATGAGATATGACCTTACCACTTCTTTAGTATGTGTCTGTTATTTTTTTATGGCGGGGTGTGTTTTAGAGGGGGTGTTTGAAATTCCATTCTGATCACTAGAGAGTCATAGGGTCCAGTTCATCCACGGTCATCAGCATTCTAAGAGAGAGCACGGAACTCACCAGTGACCAATTAGATAGAGGCTGCAAGGAGGTGTGGGGCCAAACAAACTGATCTGATTGGCTAGCAGGGAAACTTGTTGTTCCGATGGTCCTGGGTGAGGACACAATGATGACATGAAGGGCATTATCTCCACAGATACTAGACCTTCTGACAAATATGTTTATGCACACACAATCTGCTGGGTAGCACTGAAGCACAGAGACCCACAAACCCAGATAGGTCTCATTCCATCTGAAGCCTCTACAACCCACACTGTAAAAATATAAAAATAGCCACAAATCTATATAGTTGTTTCAACTAATTATTATTAGTGATTGGTTACACAGCCTTTTTTCGGTTTACTGAACTTTTCGGACCAAGTGTTACCTGAACTAAAGAACATTGTTGGCCGAAAGCTCCAACTTGAGAAAACTTTGGCAAAGAACACTGTTTAACTGGTTACACAAACAGTTTAACATGGAACGTTTACATATTTGACACGCGCTAACATAGATCGTTCAATAGTGGATGTTCATTTACACCGTTATCGTTATTCAACATGTCTTCACCTGGGATCTGAACTCACAACCTCTCTGGTTCATTTACACCGTTATCGTTATTCAACATGTCTTCACCTGGGATCTGAACTCACAACCTCTCTGGTTCATTTACACAGTTATCGTTATTCAACATGTCTTCACCTGGGATCTGAACTCACAACCTCTCTGGTTCATTTACACAGTTATCGTTATTCAACATGTCTTCACCTGGGATCTGAACTCACAACCTCTCTGGTTCATTTACACAGTTATCGTTATTCAACATGTCTTCACCTGGGATCTGAACTCACAACCTCTCTGGTTCATTTACACCGTTATCGTTATTCAACACGTCTTCACCTGGGATCTGAACTCACAACCTCTCTGGTTCATTTACACAGTTATCGTTATTCAACATGTCTTCACCTGGGATCTGAACTCACAACCTCTCTGGTTCATTTACACAGTTATCGTTATTCAACATGTCTTCACCTGGGATCTGAACTCACAACCTCTCTGGTTCATTTACACAGTTATCGTTATTCAACATGTCTTCACCTGGGATCTGAACTCACAACCTCTCTGGTTCATTTACACCGTTATCGTTATTCAACATGTCTTCACCTGGGATCTGAACACAACCTGGTTCATTTACACAGTTATCGTTATTCAACATGTCTTCACCTGGGATCTGAACTCACAACCTCTCTGGTTCATTTACACAGTTATCGTTATTCAACATGTCTTCACCTGGGATCTGAACTCACAACCTCTCTGGTTCATTTACACCGTTATCGTTATTCAACATGTCTTCACCTGGGATCTGAACTCACAACCTCTCTGGTTCATTTACACAGTTATCGTTATTCAACATGTCTTCACCTGGGATCTGAACTCACAACCTCTCTGGTTCATTTACACCGTTATCGTTATTCAACATGTCTTCACCTGGGATCTGAACTCACAACCTCTCTGGTTCATTTACACAGTTATCGTTATTCAACATGTCTTCACCTGGGATCTGAACTCACAACCTCTCTGGTTCATTTACACAGTTATCGTTATTCAACATGTCTTCACCTGGGATCTGAACTCACAACCTCTCTGGTTCATTTACACCGTTATCGTTATTCAACATGTCTTCACCTGGGATCTGAACTCACAACCTCTCTGGTTCATTTACACAGTTATCGTTATTCAACATGTCTTCACCTGGGATCTGAACTCACAACCTCTCTGGTTCATTTACACAGTTATCGTTATTCTTCACCTGGGATCTGAACTCACAACCTCTCTGGTTCATTTACACCGTTATCGTTATTCAACATGTCTTCACCTGGGATCTGAACTCACAACCTCTCTGGTTCATTTACACCGTTATCGTTATTCAACATGTCTTCACCTGGGATCTGAACTCACAACCTCTCTGGTTCATTTACACCGTTATCGTTATTCAACATGTCTTCACCTGGGATCTGAACTCACAACCTCTCTGGTTCATTTACACCGTTATCGTTATTCAACATGTCTTCACCTGGGATCTGAACTCACAACCTCATTTACACCGTGTTATTCAACATGTCTTCACCTGGGATCTGAACTCACAACCTCTCTGGTTCATTTACACCGTTATCGTTATTCAACATGTCTTCACCTGGGATCTGAACTCACAACCTCTCTGGTTCATTTACACAGTTATCGTTATTCAACATGTCTTCACCTGGGATCTGAACTCACAACCTCTCTGGTTCATTTACACCATTATCGTTATTCAACATGTCTTCACCTGGGATCTGAACTCACAACCTCTCTGGTTCATTTACACAGTTATCGTTATTCAACATGTCTTCACCTGGGATCTGAACTCACAACCTCTCTGGTTCATTTACACCGTTATCGTTATTCAACATGTCTTCACCTGGGATCTGAACTCACAACCTCTCTGGTTCATTTACACAGTTATCGTTATTCAACATGTCTTCACCTGGGATCTGAACTCACAACCTCTCTGGTTCATTTACACCGTTATCGTTATTCAACATGTCTTCACCTGGGATCTGAACTCACAACCTCTCTGGTTCATTTACACAGTTATCGTTATTCAACATGTCTTCACCTGGGATCTGAACTCACAACCTCTCTGGTTCATTTACACCGTTATCGTTATTCAACATGTCTTCACCTGGGATCTGAACTCACAACCTCTCTGGTTCATTTACACCGTTATCGTTATTCAACATGTCTTCACCTGGGATCTGAACTCACAACCTCTCTGGTTCATTTACACAGTTATCGTTATTCAACATGTCTTCACCTGGGATCTGAACTCACAACCTCTCTGGTTCATTTACACAGTTATCGTTATTCAACATGTCTTCACCTGGGATCTGAACTCACAACCTCTCTGGTTCATTTACACAGTTATCGTTATTCAACATGTCTTCACCTGGGATCTGAACTCACAACCTCTCTGGTTCATTTACACAGTTATCGTTATTCAACATGTCTTCACCTGGGATCTGAACTCACAACCTCTCTGGTTCATTTACACAGTTATCGTTATTCAACATGTCTTCACCTGGGATCTGAACTCACAACCTCTCTGGTTCATTTACACAGTTATCGTTATTCAACATGTCTTCACCTGGGATCTGAACTCACAACCTCTCTGGTTCATTTACACAGTTATCGTTATTCAACATGTCTTCACCTGGGATCTGAACTCACAACCTCTCTGGTTCATTTACACCGTTATCGTTATTCAACATGTCTTCACCTGGGATTTGAACTCACAACCTCTCTGGTTCATTTACACAGTTATCGTTATTCAACATGTCTTCACCTGGGATCTGAACTCACAACCTCTCTGGTTCATTTACACAGTTATCGTTATTCAACATGTCTTCACCTGGGATCTGAACTCACAACCTCTCTGGTTCATTTACACCGTTATCGTTATTCAACATGTCTTCACCTGGGATTTGAACTCACAACCTCTCTGGTTCATTTACACAGTTATCGTTATTCAACATGTCTTCACCTGGGATTTGAACTCACAACCTCTCTGGTTCATGGCATTCCAATCTTCCTGCTAGTGTCCGGTTGCAGCACATTAGACTGTTCTCTTATCATGGATTTGAGTTACATATGTAAGCAATTTGAGTTTTTTTGTGTATAGTTTTCTAACGCTAATGGAGCATATTACTCTGTTTTAACGTTACTCCTTAATCACTATGATAAATAAAATCGTTTTTATTGAGTGTACTTTTAACGGGGCTAGGATTTACTTTGAAGTGCAAAGCGGCGCCATACAGGTGAACTCAGTTGTTGACACAGACATGGTGGAGTAGCAGGGAGTTTGGAATGCTTTGATCCAAGTGGTTGTTCAAATCCCAGGTGAGTAGATGTTGAGCAGCAACCACTGTATAAATGAACATGCACAATGTAATTGTGTGTCAAATATATACGTTGAAAACATTGAATTGTAGAAGCAGTGTGTGGAACTAGTTTATACAGTAACTAGTTCCACAGTCCTCTTGCCTGTAGGTAAGATTAGTTTTCATCAACTTGAAGATGGAATGCTTTCACTGTCTTCCAAATGTGTTCTCAGTGGACCTAATGGCACAGGAGATTGCGTTGAGTATTCGCGGAGTCCTTATTCATGTTACAGAACAGCCAACCCAGTACTTTGACCTTCTGAAGGCCTCTTTCAGTACGTCACTCTTATGATGCTTGTAGGGGATTGAACTGCTTAGGAATAACCTGTCCTGGTCCTTCTACACTACTGATTAAGACACACAATCAGCGAGCTTTATTAACAATGTTTCTCATCCAAAATGGGTATTTTATTCAAACCAATGAATGCCTAATTAAATTCCTAGACGAGGGGGCAATGATACCAGATAGTGGCCACTTTGATTTGGGTTTTAAAGTCATTAGCGAAGGTTTGAAATGAGTGAGCAGCGTGCCGAGGACCCCTCTAACAAGTTAAGCAAGAAAAATAGCCACAGTCGCCTTCTGTGACAGCAGCTAATTGGCTGCAGATGATGGGCCACTGTCAATGCTGTCAGTCCAATGCAATGTTCGGCGTTTTCTGCTTCATTTCCCTTTCCTCTTAATTACCTAGGACTTCTGTGGCTTTTGTTATCGATGAAGGAATACAGAATAAAGTAGGCGTTATAGAAATATCCACCGATAATGTTGTGGTATTTAAGAAATGAATAGCGTATTCACACAGAGGTGTGCGTTTCTGTCGGGCTGATTGCTGTGGATCACGCACTCTGTTCAAGTAGTATCCTGTATGACTATTCAATTATATAATATGTTTAATTATATATTGAATTATAATAATAATATAGATAATATATATTGAATTCTACAATAGTGGAAGGGGCCGGAGAAGACAAGCACGGGAACCTGTTGTAGTATTGGGATGAATTTTAAGCCATGAATCAGAGTGATGACGTTTTGTTTGCCTGCAGGCTCTAATGTCTAACTGTGTTACACTCACTCTAGAATGCCACAGCATCACACACACACACGCACACACACACGTGCACACACACACACACGCGCACACACACACGCACACGCGCACACACACACGCACACACACGCACACACACACACAGTATAGCCCTACTTGATCATGCCTTTGCATTGCGAATTTGGACGTTTCCAAAAGACAAGGACAATGAGTTTCCAGGAAACAAGAAAAGAGCTGATACATGATATTTTATTCATGTTTCACTTAACCTTTACATTAAACTGTAGTAACAAAACTCATCCACAAGCAACCTGGAAGAAATGGATTAAGTTGGTGAATAGATACACTTTTGTCATTATTTATATGGCCTGTTGAAGCATCCTCCAATGGCATGCTTGCTCACAAACACTCTAAAATGAATAGTGTTTGGCCTGGCCTGGAGGGTCCTCATTTCATTTCCTCTCCTCCCAGACCGTTAAGTGTTTGTTGACAGACCTACAGACTTGGCTTGTTTGGCTTCTCTCAACTCCTAAAACAAAAGGTCAACCAGCTTCCTCAGCCAACCCAAAACAGAACCCGGGGAAAATGCCCTTCTACACCCACATCTCAAGAGCTCTCAGGAAACAAACAAGACCCCCGCTGCCACGGCAACCAAGTTTACCAACATGTCGCTATGGCGACAATTAGCAAAATAGCCAAATTGTGTCCTCCTTTGGCCAGAGAGGCTAACAAAGAGGAATGAACTAGAGTAGCACTTTGAATATCATGAACCAAACCTAAAAAATATAAGAATTTAAACACCAATTAAGTCTTTGAATATAAAGGCTCTCGGACATGAATGTATGTGTCTAACACATTTGTATTAAATCAGCTTATAAGGTCAATATCAATATTAGTACATAGGGAAAATATCTATGTAATTATCGCACATAACATGTATTATACATCTCATACATTACTGTGAGGGTGTGTGCACCGCACTATGTGGACCTCTATTGTTGCCGTGGTTAATGCGTGTGAGCGCTCATTATGGGCTGTGTGGTTCAGGCCATCAGAAAGCTCTTGCTACACTGTCTCTGTGGAAATCACCAAGCCCATCTCACTGCTTAGCAACCAGCCCTGGGGCCTGTTTTGCACAGCTTAATTCAGATGAGACGAAGACGCACGTGATTGGCTCAGTGGCCCACTCCTCCCCTCCCTCTCTATCTCATTCTCGCTCTCTCATGTTCTATATCTCGATTTCACTCGCCCTCACTCCTTCGCTTACTATAACTGCTTCACTCTGTTTCTCTCGGCCTCAGTCTCATTCTCTCTCTATCCCTCGTTCTACTCTCCCCCATCCTCTCTCTCTCCCGCTCCTTCCTCTATCTATCTATAGGAGCACACTGAGGTGATGAGGGAGGAATCAACAATGGCTGCTGTGACTGTGCGAGCAGCAGCTGCTGTCTTGCACTGCACTGCCTGATGGTAGCGAGGACTGGTCCAGACCAGACAGCAGCACTGGACTGGATTCAGGGAAAACACTAGATAGACAGCTGCTACAGATAACCCTCATCATCACAGAGAATACACTAAGCTAAGCTAATGTTCACCTTCTGCCAGCCTGTAATGAGCAGAGAGGAGAACCTCAGGTTTCAGGTTGAAATAATAAATAACAGTGTAATTGACTCATCATCTACCGCTGTATAAAGACAATACAGAGGTTAATGGCAGGGGATTCCATCTAGCATGTTAGCCCGGGCTAACTTAACCTACCAGGTACTCCACACTGTTCCACTGTAGTCCCACAGTGCAAAGTATGTATGTTCACCAGTCCTATAACAATGTTTCATTGCGGTACAACTACAATTTCATACAGTGTGTCACACTGAGAGGGAAAGTGGAATGAGATGGTTCCTGACATGGACTTACACGGCAGACACACCATTTAACATCTTCACCGATGGCGGGTCAATTACCTGGGTGTAATTGCAATAATTCCAATACCGCCGCAGTCATGCTTGACAGTTTCCAGACCAGGTCCTATAATTGCAGGTTGATATATGCAACTGGAAATCAAAGGGGGCTCGCAATGTAGCGTGGAGCACTAGGCTATGACTTCCACTGTGGAACAGTTGATAGCTAATGCAATAAAAGCTGGAGTTATTAGCAGGTGTTGTTAATGGCAAATTGGTGTGAATGCCAAATCGTCAGGGCTAGGATTGAATAAGATGAGAGGAGAGGGGAGAGAGGAGAGGGTTTCGGCAGTGCCGTGACATAAGTCTGTAGCAGTAAGATGGAATGAACTGGGAATAGACCATAGATTCCAAAGGTATTGACTTACGGAAATTGGACATTGTCTGTGCGCCTCTGTTTTAGAGTGTTCAGTTTTTCCATTAACTTCAGAACTCCTAAGTGCATAAGTCGTCTGGAATGTTTCCCCATGTGATTTGTGTGCAAAGCTTTCCTTGCAACTGTCCTACACTTTTGGAGGTTTAGGCCCAGGTTGCTGCTAAACACTTTATGGCAAATGCAAAAAGAAAAAAACAACCCCCCCCCAAAATGTGTACAGAAATATACATACTGTATATATTGTTATATACAGTATATGTATGCACTACATGACCAAAAGTATGTGGACACCTGCTCGTCAAACATCTCATTCCAAAATCATGGGCATTAATATGGAGTTGGTCCTCCCTTTGCTGCTATAACAGCCTCCACTCTTCTGGGAAAGCTTTCCACTAGATGTTGGAACATTGCTGCGGGGTCTTGCTTCCATTCAGCCACAAGATCATTCGTGAGATAGGGCACTGATGTTGGGAGATTAGGCCTGGCTCGCAGTCAGCGTTACAATTCATCCCAAAGCTGTTCGATGAGGTTGAGGTCAGGGCTCTGTGCAGGCCAGTCAAGTTCTTCCACACCGATCTCGACAAACCAGTTCTGTATGGACCTCGCTTTGTGCACGGGGGCATTGTCATGCTGAAAAAGGAAAGGGCCTTCCCCACACTGTTGCCGCAAAGTTGGAAGCACAGAATCGTCCAGAATGTCATTGTATGCTGTAGAGTTAAGATCTCTCTTCACTGGAGCTAAGGGGCCTAGATCGAACCATGAAAAACAGCCTAAAACAGCCTTCCTCCTGCCTCCAAACTTTACAGTTGGCACTATGCATCCGTCAGACTGTCAGATAGTGAAGGGTGATTCATCACTCCGGAGAACGCGTTTTCACTACTCCAGAGTCCAATGGCGGCAATCTTTACCACTAGCCTATGCTTGGCATTGCGCATGGTGATCTTAGGCTTGTGTGCGGCTGCTCGGCCATGGAAACCCATTTCATGAAGCTCTCGAGGAATAGTTATTGTTGCTTCCAGAGGAAGTTTGGAATTTGGTATTATTGCAACTGAGGACAGCTGATTTCTACACGCTACGGTCTTCAGCACTCAGCGGTCCTGTTCTGTGAGCTTGTGTGTCCTACATCTTCGTGGCTGAGCTGTTGTTGCTCCTAGATGTTTCCATTTCACAATAACAGCACTTACAGTTGAAAGGAGCAGCTCTAGAAGGGCTGAAATTTGACGAACTGACTTGTTGGAAAGTAACTGAGCTCTTCATTAAGGCCATTCTACTGCCAATGTTTGTCTATGGAGATTGCATGGCTGTGTGCTCGATTTTATACATCTGTCAGCAACGGATGTGGCAGAAATAGACAAATCCACTCATTTGAAGGGGTGTCCACATACTTTTGTATATATAGTGTATATAATAAAAAACAGCTACATAAATATTACTTGACTGATTGCTTGATTGAGCGGTGTCCATCGAGACTGTCCAAATGTCAGTTGGAGACTTCATCAAAAAGACCACACTCAGGGCTACCGCTGGTCTTTCATGTGGTAACAGAGAAACCGGAGACAGCGAGTGAGTTTTAGTCCTGCGAGAACCCACATTCCCTCACATGTCTCTAGAAGCTCCAAACCACAGCTCTCTCGTGGTGGGTATTCCAGAGGCTATCTAGTGGCCAAAGAACACTGTGAGGAATATTCCTGTACTGATCCCAGGAGCTAGCGCAACATTAGGATTTACGGCAGTGGAACCAAAAGCACTCAGGGACAATCCCCATCTATATATAGGCTTTAAAGAACAGACTTATGGGTACAGATGATTTCAAAGGACAACAAATTCTCGATAACCTTGCAAATGGCCTTTACACTGTTGAAATTAGCCTGGTGGCCACTGAGCTGCCACCAAAAAAACAAGATTTTAAAAAATGATAGAAAGTCATTGAAATGCCTTTAACAGACACCATCACAGGAGCATTTAGCCACAAAAGACATTCAGAAAATTAACTTGGGCAACTGCTAATATGAAAAATACCTCACAACTCCAAGATGGCTTTGTATACATGGAACTTAAATTGCTCTTTGCACAGCACTCAAACCATTTAATTTCCTTCAAGAGCAGAGCAGAAAGCAGGACTATGGTTGTGGCCGTCCTGCTAATAGGCATGGAATGATGACAGATATCATGGAGTGGCCGCTCCGGAATGACTGGGAGGGAATTAATAAGCAGGAATGGGTTAATAGTGCATACAGAGCCAGAAGGAGAACGGTGAGAGTGTGAAGCAGGCCCCTCTGAAGTCAGCTGTGAGTAATCAGCCCATGGTGGGCTTCTGATGATTACCATAACAGGGCAATTGGACGTGAACAATTGATAATAGTATGGACATAGAAGTGCGTTGGGAGGGTCTCTCTCTCGCTGGGCGAGTTGCTTAACTCATACATTCTTGCACTTTCTCTCTAAGGGAATAGACGGGGGGCTGTAGTAGTAGTAGAAGCCACAGCCCACCCCCTTCCCCACACCACCCCATCCGGTCTTGGTCAATTTTCTGAAACATTTCAGACGTATGGATTTTGACAAGGCCCCTCGCGCTCTCTAGCTTGGTCCCCCCCAATTTGGTATGTGTCCACTCAATGTATATAAAACAGGAAGACAGTTCTCAGCTACGGAGCAGGGAAAATACAGGGGGAAATGAGTATGTTGAAGGTCTATATGCTCCAGGCTTTGCACCATTTGATTCCAGTGTGTGGGGAGGAAACGTTTGCCGTCTCAGTCCGTTGGACGATCATCATGCCCTGGCATTACACTGATCAGATTATGATCCCCCCTATATAGTACGTCCCCACACTGCCTTTAATCACATGTACAGTACATTCCATGGAAATAAATACCCTGCTGTTTCTGCAGTTAAGCCATTATATGATAACACATAAATAATAGTCATGTGGGAATATTAGCCAAAGTGCAGTTGAAACTCTGTACTACTACAGGACGTGGAGTTCCGATAAAGAGCCATTCATTTAAGATATTGCACAATCAAGCAGCAGGGTCAACAGTCACAAAGGTCAGAGGTCACAGTCTAAGAAAACCCCCAGTATTGAGTGACAATAGAATGAAGAGAAAGGTTTGAGACAGAGACTCACTGATCGGTTAAGGGGGTCTGAAAAGGAAGGACAGATAAAATGATGAGAGTGGAGGTTGAGGCAGATAGTTGGTAGAGTGGAGGTTGAGGCAGAGAGTTGGTAGAGTGGAGGTTGAGGCAAAGAGTTGGTAGAGTGGAGGTTGAGGCAAAGAGTTGGTAGAGTGGAGGTTGAGGCAGAGAGTTGGTAGAGTGGAGGTTGAGGCAAAGAGTTGGTAGAGTGGAGGTTGAGGCAGATAGTTGGTAGAGTGGAGGTTGAGGCAGAGTTGGTTGGTAGAGTGGAGGTTGAGGCAAAGAGTTGGTAGAGTGGAGGTTGAGGCAGAGAGTTGGTAGAGTGGAGGTTGAGGCAGAGAGTTGGTAGAGTGGAGGTTGAGGCAAAGAGTTGGTAGAATGGAGGTTGAGGCAGAGAGTTGGTAGAGTGGAGGTTGAGGCAGAGAGTTGGGAGAGTGGAGAGAGACTAAAATGTTAGCCACCTCTTGTCGCTAGTCCCTGCCCTTGCCTAGTGTTTAACGATTTCGAGAGCACGAGAGACAGTCACCCCTGGCAATCTCCCTGTGTGCCTGGGTGATACGCCCAGCAGAGAGGGTCATCAACCGAACACCACTAGATGTAAACCTCAACCCCCATCATCTAGTCCTGCAGCTGTCACACAGGAGCTTCCCCTCGACTTCAAAATTCACAAACACAAATATTGCAGAAAAGAACCACCACAATTTTCACAGACATTACTCAGAAAGAAGAAGGGAAAGTCCATAAGAAACTCTTAAAAAGTGGAAACCCAACCACAAAGGTTAAAAGTAATTCTGTAAAAAAGAAAGTCCCATCTTTGAATCTGTGATGAATGTGAAATGAGAAGATGGTCTAGTGTTCTGTTATTGAACAGACTATAAAAGAGAGGATACAGTTAATGAGTCATTGGGTATGCTCCACCCTGTCCAGGCCCACCCACACACCACCACAAGGGCCGTGCACCCGAACACACTGGCTGGTGGTACAGAATATTAGGTACAGGACTTAGAACTCAGAGAGAAAGAGAGTGAGACAGAGGGACAGGGAGAAGGATAGATAAATAGGAGAGAGAGAGAGAGAGAGAGAGAGAGAGAGAGAGAGAGAGAGAGACAGGCAGTGAAAAGTGCAATGTAATGTCAATAATATTTCCCATTTAGTTTTGTTTTGGCTTTCATACCATGTCATATCAAATAAAATAAAATGAAATGTTATTGGTCACATAAACATGTTTAGCAGATGTTATTGCAGGTGTAGAAAAATGCTTGTGTATCTAGCTCCAACAGTGCAGTAATATCTAACAATTTCACAACAATACACACAATACACACTAAAGTAAGTACACTAAAGTACACTAAAGTAAAGGAATGGAATTAAGAATATATAAATATTTTGACGAGCAATGTCAGACCGTTATACACTAAAATACAGTAGAATTGAATACAATACAGTATACACATATGATATGAGTAATGCAAAATATGTAAACATTATTAAAGTGACTAGTGTTCCATATTATTAAAGTGGCCAGTGATTTCAGGTCTATGCATATAGGGCAGAGGCCTCTAAGTTGCTAGCGATGGCTATTTAACAGTCTGATGGCCTTGAGATAGAAGCTGTTTTCAGTTTCTTGGTCCCAGCTTTGATGCACCTGTACTGACATTGCCTTCTGGATGATAGCGGAGTGAACAGGCAGTGGCTCAGGTGGTTGTTGTGCTTGATGATCTTTTTTGTCTTGTGACATTGGGTGCTGTAGGCATCCAGGAGGGTAGATAGATTTCCCCCAGTGACAGACTGCACCACCCTCTGGAGAGCCCTGCAGTTGCGGGCGGTACAGTTGCCGTACCAGGTGGTGATACAGCTCGACAGGATCCTCTCAATTTTGCATCTGTAAAAGTTTGTGAGGGTTTTAGGTACCAAGCATTCTTACATCGGTATTCCTCTTGTCCAGATGGGATAGGGCAGTGTGCAGTGTGATGGTGATTGCGTCATCTGTGGATCTATTGGGGCGGTAAGCAAATTGAAGTGGGTCTAGGGTGTCAGGTAAGGTCTTCTCAGTCAGGTTGAGACTGGTCTACTACTATATTGCTTTAATGTATTGTTATTCTCATTAATATTGTTGTTGTAATTGCTGTTAATGGTAATGTAACGGTTGTCTGTGGTGGAAGAAGGTGAGGACCAATGCGCAGCGTGGTAAGTGTTCATATTCTTTAAATAGAACTCAGAACACTAAAATACAAAACCAACAAGAGAACGAAATGAAACCGAAACAGTTCTGTCTGGTACAGATACGAAACAGAAAATAATCATCCACATCTCACGGGTGAAAAACACTTAGGCTGCCTAAGTATGGTTCTCAATCAGGGACAACAATTGACAACTGCCTCTGATTGAGAACCATACCAGGCCAAACACAGAAATGTTGTATTTGATCTTTATTTAACTAGGCAAGTCAGTTAAGAAGAAATTCTTATTTCCAATGACAGCCTAACAGTGGGTTAACTGCCTGTTCAGGGGCAGAACGACAGTTTTGTACCTTGTCAGCTCGGGGATTTAAACTTGCAACCTTTCGGTTACTAGTCCAACACTCTAACCACTAGGCTACCCTGCTGCCGCAAACACCAAATTATAGAAAAAAGAACATAGACTGCCCAGCCAACTCACGCCCTGACATACTAAAACAAAGACATCACAAAGGAACTAAGGTCAGAACGTGACAGGTAATCCCATTTCCACTACTACTATTATTATTTATGTTGGTCCCACCATTTTTGTTATATGTATACTTTGACAATGTAAGTAATTTAACTATTGAAGTCTATTGAATTGAATTGATAGATAGATAGGAGAGAGAAGGGGGGATAGAGAGAGAGAGAGAGAGAGAGAGAGAGAGAGAGAGGGAGAGAGTATATGTTTGTTGCTGTGTGAGAGTGACAGAGCTGCGTACTACACACACAAAGAACAGAGAGAGTTGTCAAAACCACGCTAGCCTTCAGCTCACTGCAGCACTCCCACGCAGCACCACTGAACTCTCCATGCCCGGGAAAAGACTGTCACTGATTATCATCTCAGATAGGATGCGTGTGTGTGTGAGTGTTTGTCTGAAATACTCTATTGTAAGACACTATTGAGAGCTACATCAACCTCATCTCTTACGGTGCAGCATGGATCCTGGAAGAGTAGCTGCTACATGTGCAACAGCAAATGGGGATCCTGATTTTAAAAAATCTAAATAAAAGATACACAAGAGTCTCTGTGAAACCATTTAGTTATTTACATTTTGTACCATTTATGAAGTCATGCAAGAACAGCGTAGTTGTGTGGTAACTTGTACAATAAACGTCCAAAACTCGTGACATAGATGGTTCTGGAAAGAGGAGCTTTCAGCTTGATATTTAACAGAAGGGAGAAAAAATGTACACTTTACACACGGTGAGAGACATGGCCTAATGTACATACACTTTACACACAGTGAGAGACATGGCCTAATGTACATACACTTTACACACGGTGAGAGACATGGCCTAATGTACATACACTTTACACACGGTGAGAGACATGGCCTAATGTACATACACTTTACACACAGTGAGAGACATGGCCTAATGTACATACACTTTACACACAGTGAGTAGACATGGCCTAATGTACATACACTTTACACACGGTGAGAGACATGGCCTAATGTACATACACTTTACACACAGTGAGAGACATGGCCTAATGTACATACACTTTACACACAGTGAGAGACATGGCCTAATGTACATACACTTTACACACAGTGAGAGACATGGCCTAATGTACATACACTTTACACACGGTGAGAGACATGGCCTAATGTACATACACTTTACACACGGTGAGAGACATGGCCTAATGTACATACACTTTACACACAGTGAGAGACATGGCCTAATGTACATACACTTTACACACGGTGAGAGACATGGCCTAATGTACATACACTTTACACACAGTGAGAGACATGGCCTAATGTACATACACTTTACACACGGTGAGAGACATGGCCTAATGTACATACACTTTACACACGGTGAGAGACATGGCCTAATGTACATACACTTTACACACGGTGAGAGACATGGCCTAATGTACATACACTTTACACACAGTGAGAGACATGGCCTAATGTACATACACTTTACACACAGTGAGAGACATGGCCTAATGTACATACACTTTACACACAGTGAGAGACATGGCCTAATGTACATACACTTTACACACAGTGAGAGACATGGCCTAATGTACATACACTTTACACACAGTGAGAGACATGGCCTAATGTACATACACTTTACACACAGTGAGAGACATGGCCTAATGTACATACACTTTACACACAGTGAGAGACATGGCCTAATGTACATACACTTTACACACGGTGAGAGACATGGCCTAATGTACATACACTTTACACACAGTGAGAGACATGGCCTAATGTACATACACTTTACACACGGTGAGAGACATGGCCTAATGTACATACACTTTACACACAGTGAGAGACATGGCCTAATGTACATACACTTTACACACAGTGAGTAGACAAGGCCTAATGTACATACACTTTACACACAGTGAGAGACATGGCCTAATGTACATACACTTTACACACAGTGAGAGACATGGCCTAATGTACATACACTTTACACACAGTGAGAGACATGGCCTAATGTACATACACTTTACACACAGTGAGAGACATGGCCTAATGTACATACACTTTACACACAGTGAGAGACATGGCCTAATGTACATACACTTTACACACGGTGAGAGACATGGCCTAATGTACATACACTTTACACACAGTGAGAGACATGGCCTAATGTACATACACTTTACACACGGTGAGAGACATGGCCTAATGTACATACACTTTACACACAGTGAGAGACATGGCCTAATGTACATACACTTTACACACAGTGAGAGACATGGCCTAATGTACATACACTTTACACACAGTGAGAGACATGGCCTAATGTACATACACTTTACACACAGTGAGAGACATGGCCTAATGTACATACACTTTACACACAGTGAGAGACATGGCCTAATGTACATACACTTTACACACAGTGAGAGACATGGCCTAATGTACATACACTTTACACACAGTGAGAGACATGGCCTAATGTACATACACTTTACACACAGTGAGAGACATGGCCTAATGTACATACACTTTACACACAGTGAGAGACATGGCCTAATGTACATACACTTTACACACAGTGAGAGACATGGCCTAATGTACATACACTTTACACACAGTGAGAGACATAGCCTAATGTACATACACTTTACACACAGTGAGAGACATGGCCTAATGTACATACACTTTACACACGGTGAGAGACATGGCCTAATGTACATACACTTTACACACAGTGAGAGACATGGCCTAATGTACATACACTTTACACACAGTGAGAGACATGGCCTAATGTACATACACTTTACACACAGTGAGAGACATGGCCTAATGTACATACACTTTACACACAGTGAGTAGACATGGCCTAATGTACATACACTTTACACACAGTGAGAGACATGGCCTAATGTACATACACTTTACACACAGTGAGAGACATGGCCTAATGTACATACACTTTACACACAGTGAGAGACATGGCCTAATGTACATACACTTTACACACAGTGAGAGACATGGCCTAATGTACATACACTTTACACACAGTGAGAGACATGGCCTAATGTACATACACTTTACACACGGTGAGAGACATGGCCTAATGTACATACACTTTACACACAGTGAGAGACATGGCCTAATGTACATACACTTTACACACGGTGAGAGACATGGCCTAATGTACATACACTTTACACACAGTGAGTAGACATGGCCTAATGTACATACACTTTACACACAGTGAGTAGACATGGCCTAATGTACATACACTTTACACACAGTGAGAGACATGGCCTAATGTACATACACTTTACACACGGTGAGAGACATGGCCTAATGTACATACACTTTACACACGGTGAGAGACATGGCCTAATGTACATACACTTTACACACAGTGAGTAGACATGGCCTAATGTACATACACTTTACACACGGTGAGAGACATGGCCTAATGTACATACACTTTACACACGGTGAGAGACATGGCCTAATGTACATACACTTTACACACGGTGAGAGACATGGCCTAATGTACATACACTTTACACACAGTGAGTAGACATGGCCTAATGTACATACACTTTACACACGGTGAGAGACATGGCCTAATGTACATACACTTTACACACAGTGAGTAGACATGGCCTAATGTACATACACTTTACACACAGTGAGAGACATGGCCTAATGTACATACACTTTACACACAGTGAGAGACATGGCCTAATGTACATACACTTTACACACAGTGAGAGACATGGCCTAATGTACATACACTTTACACACAGTGAGAGACATGGCCTAATGTACATACACTTTACACACAGTGAGAGACATGGCCTAATGTACATACACTTTACACACAGTGAGAGACATGGCCTAATGTACATACACTTTACACACAGTGAGAGACATGGCCTAATGTACATACACTTTACACACGGTGAGAGACATGGCCTAATGTACATACACTTTACACACGGTGAGAGACATGGCCTAATGTACATACACTTTACACACGGTGAGAGACATGGCCTAATGTACATACACTTTACACACGGTGAGAGACATGGCCTAATGTACATACACTTTACACACAGTGAGTAGACATGGCCTAATGTACATACACTTTACACACAGTGAGAGACATGGCCTAATGTACATACACTTTACACACAGTGAGAGACATGGCCTAATGTACATACACTTTACACACAGTGAGAGACATGGCCTAATGTACATACACTTTACACACGGTGAGAGACATGGCCAAGACTTAGTGGTTGCTCAGGCTCAAAACTTTGTTTCTGAGAGCCAGAGGCTATGTTGAGAATTGCCGAGTTCAGTGGTGGAATTTCTTTGTTGAAAGGATTATGAAGGAAAATCTTCTGGTTAACCATCTATTAAAAGAACGCCCACACAATGTCCACATCAGCAACTTTACTGGCCTATAGGCAAACACTATTGAGAACTACTGTATAACTATGGTATAACAGCAGATCAACACAACATGTCCTGGAAAACATATGTTTACGGATTACAATTCAAAGCATGTTGGCCTATGGCTTAAACAGGACCTGAACAAGAGTTACAGCAACCCAAGAACATTCCCAGAACATTAGCTAATGTTGTAACTAGGTTACGATCACAATCACACCATAAAACAGAATACCCAAAGTCTGTGTGTATGAATGTGTGTGAATCATACACAGGGCTAAATGGCTGAGGGGGACAGACTGCAGACGTAGAGGGACAGCCAGCCAGATGGTACCCTCACTGTTCAGCCAGCATGGATATTAGATCCACCACTGGGGCTAAACCTCCCAGGCCGCACCCGAGCCTGGGCCGCGGGTACAGCCTTAGCCTGCTGGCAGTGTCCCTCGCCTGGGTAAACGTCCAGGCCCTGACAGCCTGGCAACCAACAGCACATGGCCTTACAACAGCTAAACCCTGCCAGCTAAACAATGCAAAAAGTCTCTAAACTCTTCATCTAGACCCTCCCAAAGGATAGTACATCCACATGTTGTGTGTCCATTTGAACTCAGGGGAGTATGAGACTTGTAGATGTTATTGAGCCTATGGTAACATATGGCTACCAGCTCATACAAAACCTTGTTATAGCCAAAAATGCATTTGAGAACAGTATGTGTGTGTGAGTGTGTGGAGACAGATGTCGGAGAGACAGCGGTCCCCTATCGCTTTGAGGTGCTACAAGCTCCATGTTACCTGGGGCTGCTGTGCAGCTGTCCTGAGCTGATCGCTGTCCCAGCCCTACAAATGTGTGTGTGTGTGTGTGTGTGTGTGTGTGTGTGTGTGTATGTGTGTGTGTGTGTGTGTATGTGTGTGTGTGTGTGTGTGTGTGTGTGTGTGTGTGTGTGTGTGTGTGTGTGTGTGTGTGTGTGTGTGTGTGTATGTGTGTATGTGCATGCGGCCATCGGAAGTTAACACGGTGTCCCTGGGCTCAAAAACATACAAAACATACTCAGCGCATACACAAACACACAAACACACATGCTGACTTGGATGCCAAAACACAGAGGGTGGGAACCCTCTTCATCAACACAGGGAACTCAACTCCCATTTGCAAAGACGAATTGGACAACCACATTCAAAATAAATTGACAGCCTTTTTAACTAAAGCAACTTTGGCTTTCCAAGTTCTTCTGACTGCCTGTTCTCCCTCTCACTCCACCCCCCCCTATCTCTCTCACTCTCTCTCTTCCCTAAAGCTCTCTCTGTGTATACATACACACAATCCTCAGCTCGGGAGTTGTCAGATTATGGGCGACTCAAATTACGTTTCCTTGACATGACCTGCGTCACAGCGGTGGCGAGCTCACACAACCAGCCAGGGGACTCAATCTATCGTCTCCCCGAGTTAGAAAGTATGACAGCGAAGACAGGGGAAGGAGAAGAACATATAAAGAAGGGGGACTCCTTTTCTCCACAGGATGATCATGAAAAAAGGGGAAGTGTGGTGGTGGATTTGCAGTCCGGCTATCAGCAGCCACAAGGCCTGGCGCGAGACAACATGACAGGTGTAAGTTTCAGCAACTTAAACAGGCAGATTAGCCACTAGTGCTACTCTTCATATGCATTCCTTATGGGAGTTAAGGCCATTTGAAATGCAGGGCCAAAGGCAAGATTACAGAACCACAGCCCCATGGAGAGAGGTGTGTTGCAACTAAAAGCCCAGATTTGAATAATTGTACAGGCTTAACGCCTCGAATCAGCATAGAACAGAACTAATGGATTATTGCAGCCAACTTTGGACGGCTTTGACTTCCTGACTCAATGAAATACCCCTGTGCTGGGTGTGTGTGATTGTGTATGTCTAGGGAGGGATGTGTGTATATTTGCACGCTACAATGTTAACATATGTGACTGCTGTTCCAGTGTTGTGCTCTTAATTAAATAACCGGTGCCTTCATCTATGGGTGTACATGCATGTGTATATGCAACTGTCAATGCGTGTGACTGTGGGTGTACCCGACAGTACGGGAGGGATACAGCAAACAAACACAAGCCACTGTTCCGGCTCTGTGCGTGAACGCTGGTTAAGGCTTAGAGATGAGTAAAGTGCGAGACAGACGAAGGAGGGAAAGAGCTGAAGAGCTGTTAAAAAAGAGAAGGGCGGAAGAATGGATAATGAATAGGAGGGTGGGAGCAAGTCTCGTGTGATTTGTCTGGTGAAACACTGAAGAGTGCGGTTCAATTTATTCAACCTGTTGAAAGAGTGAAAGGGAGAGTATATACACTGCTCAAAAAAATAAAGGGAACACTAAAATAACACATCCTAGATCTGAATGAATGAAATATTCTTATTAAATACTTTTTTCTTTACATAGTTGAATGTGCTGACAACAAAATCACACAAAAATGATTAATGGAAATCAAATGTATCAACCCATGGAGGTCTGGATTTGGAGTCACACTCAAAATTAAAGTGGGAAACCACACTACAGGCTGATCCAACTTTGATGTAATGTCCTTAAAACAAGTCAAAATGAGGCTCAGTAGTGTGTGTGGCCTCCACGTGCCTGTATGACCTCCCTACAACGCCTGGGCATGCTCCTGATGAAGTGGCGGATGGTCTCCTGAGGGATCTCCTCCCAGACCTGGACTAAAGCATCCACCAACTCCTGGACAGTCTGTGGTGGATGGAGCGAAACATGATGTCCCAGATGTGCTCAATTGGATTCAGTTCTGGGGAACGGGCGGGCCAGTCCATAGCATCAATGCCTTCCTCTTGCAGGAACTGCTGACACACTCCAGCCACATGAGGTCTAGCATTGTCTTGCATTAGGAGGAACCCAGGGCCAACCGCACCAGCATATGGTCTCACAAGGGGTCTGAGGATCTCATCTCGGTACCTAATGGCAGTCAGAGTACCTCTGGCGAGCACATGGAGGGCTGTGCAGCCCCCCAAAGAAATGCCACCCCACACCATGACTGACCCACCGCCAAACCAGTCATGCTGGAGGAAGTTGCAGGCAGCAGAACGTTCTCCACGGCGTAAACGTTCTCCACGGAAGGTCTACAGTAGCCTCAACAGCACTCTGTACGGTAGCACCATGGTGTAGCCGGAGGACAGTTCGCTTCCATCTTCCTCTGGGTACATTGACTTCAATACAAAACCTAGGAGGCTCATGGTTCTCATCCCCTTCCATAGACTTACACAGTAATTCTGACAACTCCCGGAGGACATCCTCCAACCTATCAGAGCTCTTGCAGGATGAAACTACATGTTGTACCCCCAATCAAAGGATCAAAGAACGAATCTAGTTGTCACGTTCGTCGTAACGAGGAGACCAAGGCGCAGCGTGATATGAATACATTCTTCTTTATTTAAACGAAGAACACTAAACTAACTAACAAAACAAACTTGAAGCTGACAGGCAACTACACATAGACAATAACCCACCAAACCAAAATGGGAAATGGCAACCTAAATAGGATCCCCAATCAGAGACAACGATAAACAGCTGTCTCTGATTGGGAACCAATTCAGGCCACCATAGACCTACATTTACCTAGAGAATACCAAAACCCCATAGATATGCATAAAAAACCTAGACAAGACAAAAACACACATAGCACCCTCGTCACACCCTGAACTAACCAAAATAATAAAGAAAACAAAGATAACTAAGGTCAGGGCGTGACACTAGTACTGAAAGCATAAGCTACAGCTTAGCTGTGTTGAGTAACTGACTCAAAGAGAGAGAAAGACAATAGTTGAATAGTTTTGAACAAATACATTTCTTCAAAAATTAAGAACCAACAGAGAGAGAGGGAGCGATATTTTGTTGTATATTTTTACCCTTTCAATTACTTAGCTAGCTAATGCAGCTAATGTAGCTTACTCAACAACCTGACTCAAACAGAGAGGAATGCTTTTTCATGTTAACTAGCTGGCTAAGGCTATCCAACACTCCAACTATTCCATGTCAAGGTAAGCTTTCGGTTTTGTTTATTTATTGCCAACCAGTGTAACTGCTAAACTGCTTGCTTTACACTGTACTGCATGATTGTATGATTGTACACATGGATTAGAACTTGTTAGTTCTAGTAGCAATGTGGACTATGACATTAGCTAATATGGTGACAATCATGTAGGCTGTGTGTAGAGATTAGCGGTTATGATGTGAAGGTTTGGCATGAAAAGGTTTTTTCACCTGGTCACAGAGAGCTATTGTGTTGTGCACTGAAGTCCACAAGTGAAGGGAAAATGTGAGAGGAGGAGAGCAGGTAGATGTGATGATGCTGTTTGTCTAGCTGCTCTGAAAGTGAACTGTGTGTGCTGGTGATCAAGGGTGTATTCATTCCGCCGATTCAATAGCAAAATGTTTCTTAAACGGAAGCAAACGGAACGAAACGGGGATGGACCTAAGTGAATTTGTCCAGTAGAAACTCTCGTTGAACGTTTTGCAACTGTTTGGATAAATAACTACATTCTAGATCAGCTAGATGCAGGCAAGAAAGTGCAAGGTGGTATTGCATGTGTCACTGTCTGTTACCACATTTGTCTCTCAACCTGTGCACCTGCGTTATAAACTTTTAATCATAGACTTGGTTGTAGCAACCTCATGATGGGTATAGGGAAAATTTTAGTATCATGTAGTAGCCTAAACCTATTGCTGTTATATTGAGCTGGGTGAATGGAGTATGAATGACAGTCATACAATATGAATTAATAGAAATAAGGCAATGCTTATAAATAAATACAAAAAACCATACTCTCTCATCTTAAACAGCACGGACGGCCATTAGCATCTCTACAACACTATGATTTCTTCTTCTTCTCTTTTTTCTTCTGCTTTCACTTACATTCATGTTTACTACAACTACTCACTGCCTCCATTAACTTCATTTACCTGTTTGACAAGTCCACTTTTGTAAACAAAATTCATTAGTTATAAAGTTTTGCTAAAAACTTTTCTAAAAGATATAAATGATGAAAGGCTAGCAAATGTGTGCATATGTGTCTATATGCAGGTATGCAGTGTGAGAAAGAGGAGAGGAGAAGAGAGAGAGAGGAAGATAGAGGGAGCGAGAGAGCGAGAGAGAGAGAGAGAGAGAGAGAGAGAGGAAGAAGAGAAACTGCCAAGAAGGTAATCTATGAAGTGTCAACGATCAAATCCCACACAGACCAGTGCGCTGAGACAAACAAACCCCAACATATGCAAAGCTGCGGACTGTCTTCACTTTTTAAATGGTGTGACCCACACTTTAGATATAGCCAATAACAACACCTGCTTGGGAAAAAGACCAAAGATCATTTTTTCTGAAGAGGACAGGGCAAACACCAATTGCAGCACTCTCCTTGCACTTTCGAAGATACACACACCTACAAACATATGCACACACACACACACACACACACACACACACACACACACACACACATGCATACACACACACTAACAAAAAACATAAACGCTCTGACATACTGTACGTATCTCCCTAGATATTAATGTTGTGGGCAAACCATCGTTTGTTGTCATGACAACTCATCTGCAGTGACACAAGGGGACGCTGACATGGATTGTCTCTGGATGAGAGTCGGGACCAGAATGGACACGGACACAGGAAGCTGAAGAATTGTCCACATGTCAATCAAACAATAACTGTGTGAGTTGGAGTCTATTCCTGCTGCCCTCTGTGAAGACACAAACCAGAGCTTGCGTTCCTCTCTTTCAAGTAATATATTACTTGTTGTTGTAATGGTTACAACAGAAATACCAAACTTTTGGTCATGCCGATGGATTTGCCATATTTTAGAATTGAGCTTTCCTTTTTGCGTGAATAATTTAGCGTTTGGGAAAAGCCAAATGAGTTATACATTCCACGGCTAGGTTCAGTTGTCCTTCAGAGACGCAAACACCACCTTTCCATCACCTATATCTCTTCCTAAACATCTCCTCTCCTAGCCCCTCGTTTTCCTCCCTGGGAGAGCCGGGGTCATTGGGGGTCAGCAACCCATTGGGCCAGAAAGAAACTAAAAAAAAAAAAAGATCTTGAAAAAAGCAACTTTATTGACTGGATGATGTACAGTATATTGTCAGACACTCGGACAGTATCCAAGTTTCTTCTTTACATCCCTCTGGTCCACATCTCTCTCGTTGCGTTCATGTACAGAGAAACAATACAGATTCCCAGGCCTATACACCATTCTTCTAGAACAATGAGAGATACAGTAGGGGAAAAGAGATATCCATGGGGAGAAATATCCTTATTGCAGCGTAAGACAGTTACAATCGGGGATATGACAATCTGAGGCTAGATCTATGGTTCGTACTATCCACTTCCACCAGTGAATACAGACATATATATTTAGTACCTATTACAGGCAGTGACAATGTTCTCTAAACTGACTTACACTTGCTCCAAGCTGACTTGAATCAAAGTCACGTATGGAAGGTAGCGGAAACAGAGCCACAATGCATTGTAACTACTGTTCTGTTCGGCTAGCAGGGAGGTGTCATTGAAATGACATCAGTTGCAATGTGAAGAGCTCAGTGCAGCTAGCTGAAGGAAAACCCCATGTTCATCAGACTATAGCTGAGAGACTGAGAGACATATTGTGTGAAACATAAGGAGGAAGAGACCTAAAGGAGACATTTTAAGGTGTAACTGTGCCCCCCCCCTTTCCCCCCCAAAACAGTGATAACGATAGTGTTCCCCTCACCTCTCCACTCTTCCTTGTCCCGATCTGTTTCACCATATACATGTAAATCCACCAGATTATCTGAGAAAGAGAGAGAAACATAGAGAGAAAAAGGGGCATCAGGGTGTGATAATGATTTGGACTGGAATGGGGGAATGGGTAGGGAGGCATGTGTACACCCGCACACACACACACACACACAATTGAACACACCCACACTTACAGTACATACATACACCTCTCTCTATCCACACATGGTTGAACAATGCCCCCCTGCAATGCCAGCTGCAGATTGGGATGGCATCGCCCAGAGAGGGTTAGTAACAGGCCTGTAGGAGCAGGGGCAGTGGGCCCAGGTACCCACTTCTCTACAGGGTCTCTGTGGGCAGCGCCAGGACAGCCAGCCAGGGTGGTAATGGAGTAAATAACTGAAATGAGACAGAGTGCGAATTACTTCTCTCTGTGCTGTCTGATGGGCTAGAGGGGACCCACTGTGAGACTGACCAGGGGGTCCCACTCGGAGAGCTAGGGAGAGGTTGTGGGGGGGTTATGAGAGAAGGGGGTGTCTGAGAGGGTGTTTAATACAGGTGCTGAAGGAAAGGGTTTGGGAGAGACAGGAACCTCATGTAACATGCGAATCTCCCAAAATCCTCCAAATAGGGACTTTCCTTCATCCAGAGATGTTCAGAGCGTGACAGTACCTGTGAGTTATCGTCACGTGCGTCTGACATTTCCTTCAATTTCTCACCACATAAACCGACTTGTGTGTTACAAACATAATTGCTTGTTAACCTAACTATGCTATGGCTAGTTCCATCAAACATTGTACTTTATAATATGTTAAACAGCAGACGCCAGAGTCTGGTAATCGTCATAATTCATTTAGAAATGCGTTTCTCTTTGTTTGATTATTTGTGACCTGTCTCTACTCCCCACTGTTGCGCAGTCTACTGGTGCCTAGGTGAGAACGCGGCGGTGAAGTTCACTGCCAATTAGGAGCATCTTATTTTGGTTTCTCCAATTTAGGGGGTGTTTTTATTGTAAACACTAATGTTCATGCAAATGATGTTGTTATTTTTTATAAACGTGTTAATAGTTGCCGATTGTTTTCCAGGATTGCCCCTCAAGTGACTTATCACTGCTTATTGAGCATTTACATCAGTTGTTGAGGAGGTGCATAAGAACAGCCCTTAACCATGGTATATTTAAGCAATAAGTCACGAGGACGTGTGGTATTTTACCAATATACAACGGCTAAGGATTGTTCTTACGCGGAGTGCATGGATACAGCCCTTAGCCGTGGTATATATAAAAAGACATGTTTTATCATACCCGTGGTATACGGTCTGATATACCACAGCTGTCAGCCAATCAGCATTCAGGGCTCAAACCACCCAGTTTATACGGCCTGATATATCAGCATCCAGGAGCAAAACTACCCGGTTTATAATGGTCAATATACCACCCCCTCCTCTGGCCTTATTGCTTAATTACCATATTGCATTCACGTCATACACATCAGCATTTCTATACGCTATACACCACCTTTAGAACTGTAGACACTATATAAGTTGGCAAAACTACAGCAACTTCAATGCGGAGCCCTGATTGAAAACACATAAAAACCAAACCATATAGCCCAAAATAAAATACAATTGTATTAGTCTCATGCTTCGTAAACAACAGGTGTAGACGATGCTGACCTGACTGCACGTGCGCTTGAGTCTGCGTTTGCCATCGTGCGCATGTTGATTTTGTCCCCCCCACACCAGACGTGATCAGGACATGCAGGTTGAAATATTAAAACAAACTCTGAACCAATTGTATTAATTTGGGGACAGGTCAAAAATCATTATATATATGATGTCATTTACAAAATAGCCTCCAACACTCTACTCAGCAAACTGGATGCAGTCTATCACAGTGCCACCCGTTTTGTCACCAAAGCCCCATATACCACCCACCACTGCGACCTGTATGCTCTCGTTGGCTGGTCCTCGCTAAATATTCGTCGCCAGACCCACTGGCTCCAGGTCATCTATAGGTCTTTGCTAGGTGAAGCTCCACCTTATCTCAGCTCACTGGTCACCATAACAACACCCACCCATAACACGTTCTCCAGCAGGTGTATCTCACTGGTCACCATAACAACACCCACCCATAACACGTTCTCCAGCAGGTATATCTCACTGGCCACCATAACAACACCCACCCATAACACGTTCTCCAGCAGGTATATCTCACTGGTCACCATAACAACACCCACCCATAACACGTTCTCCAGCGGGTATATCTCACTGGTCACCATAACAACATCCACCCATAACACGTTCTCCAGCGGGTATATCTCACTGGCCACCATAACAACACCCATCCATAACACGTTCTCCAGCGGGTATATCTCACTGGTCACCATAACAACACCCACCCATAACACGTTCTCCAGCGGGTATATCTCACTGGTCACCATAACAACACCCACCCATAACACGTTCTCCAGCGGGTATATCTCACTGGTCACCATAACAACACCCACCCATAACACGTTCTCCAGCAGGTATATCTCACTGGTCACCATAACAACACCCACCCATAACACGTTCTCCAGCGGGTATATCTCACTGGTCACCATAACAACACCCACCCATAACACGTTCTCCAGCGGGTATATCTCACTGGTCACCATAACAACACCCACCCATAACACGTTCTCCAGCAGGTATATCTCACTGGTCACCATAACAACACCCACCCATAACACGTTCTCCAGCGGGTATATCTCACTGGTCATCCCCAAAGCCAACACCTCTTTTGTTCGCCTTCCAGTTCTCTGCTGCCAATGACTGGAACAAATTGCCGAAATCGCTGAAATTGGAGACTTATATCTCCCTCACTAATTTTAAACATCAGCTATCTGAGCAGCTAACCGATCGCTGCAGCTGTACATTGCCCGTCTGTAAATAGCCCACCCAACTACCTCATCCCTATATTTATTTTATTTACTTTTTTGCTCTTTTGCACACCAGTATTTCTACTTGCACATCATCATCTGCACATCTATCACTCCAGTGTTAATTTGCTAAATTGTAATTACTTTGTTACTATGGCCTATTTATTGCCTTACCTCCTCACACCATTTGCACACACTGTATATATACATTTTTTCTATTGTGTTATTGACTGTACGCTTGTTTATTCCATGTTTAACTCTGTGTTGTTGTTTGTGTCGCACTGCTTTGCTTTATCTTGGCCAGGTCGCAGTTGAAAATGAGAACTTGTTCTCAACTGGCCTACCTGGTTAAATAAAGGTTAAATAAAAAATGTAACATTTATGGCAATTTAGCTTGCTAGCTTGCTTCTGCTAGCTAATTTATCCTGGGATATAAACATTGGGTTGTTATATGCACAAGGTCCTCTACTCCAACAATTAGTCCACAGATAAAACGGTAAATCGAATTTGTTTCTAGTCATCTCTCCTCCATCCTTCAGGCTTCTTCCTCAGACTTTATATGGTGGTTGGCAACCAACTTTAAGGTGCATCACCATCACCAACTGGACTGGAGTGTGGACTTCAGTTCATCTTTCAATCACCCATGTGGGTATATGCTCCTAAAAACTAATGAGGAGATGAGAGAGCAGGACTTGCAGTGCGTTGAGAGTCACAAATAGAACCAAGTTCTATCTTAGCGCCTTGCTACGTAGACTCACGCGATAAGTGTAGGTGCAATGATTGAATAACTGAATTTACTTCAGTTTATTTTAGTAAATATTTCTTAACACTTATCTTTCTTGAAACTGCATTGTTGGTTAAGGTCTTGTAAGTAAGCGTTTCACAAACATTTGATTTGAGAAGCTGTTTTCGGATATTATGGCCGAGACATTACACACAAAAAAGTTAAGATCAGTGTAAAAAAAATACAAGCTAGCACAATTGGCCAGGAGCCAGGAGCCAAGAGCCAGGAGCCAAGAGCCAGGAGCCAGGAGCCAGGAGCCAAGAGCCCGTACGACAGCTGCTATCCACTGCAGTGCTCGGGGATGATACAGTCACCGTTAATGCAACCAAAAATATATTCAGAAATGTCCCTCATTAAGTGACCTCAATCCAGGTTACATTGTCATTCCTATTCAGTGGCAATGCTCACGTTCAGAGTTGACTCTAGACCACTGCCTGCTCAACAAAGACTCCAGCGAGTCCCTAAGTGTAGAAAGACAGACTCCACTTATGTTCAAAGGCAGACACCTCCTTCGCCTCCCAACTCAAACCTACGGACAGAGTTGGAGCTCTTGCAAAACAAAAACAAAAAAAGTTGCTGAAGTCCTACCAGCTAAAACATGGGCTGTTATCCGTGTGCAGTGTTTTCTGTTAGTGATGGGTAAAGAGTGGGCTTGGAGTTTGTGATATTGTCCTGACCTTGTTCATCATCCATAATGCACCGTCAGCATATAAACTGCTATGAAAGTTTAATAGAGAAAAGGTCCTCTGCTTGTCTTGCTGTGGCGCTGCTGTGACAGGCTAATCTTTAATCACAACTCTGGCGGAGAAAGGGGATGTCAGTGAGCGTTTCTGCAAACGGTGCTGTGATCTTCTAAAAAGCCTGCACCTGGACGATGAGCTTCTCTATATCCAACCCACCCTGTCTTCCTCTTTCTCTGTCTGTCTGTTTATACCTTTAGATATGTCATATTCTATGCTCTTTGTCTCTCTCTCCTTCTGGCTCTCTCTCTACCTCTGGCTCTCTCTCCACCTCTCTACCCCTCTCTCCCTCTGGCTCTCTCTCTACCTCTCTACCCCTCTCTCTCTCTACCTCTCTACCCCTCTCTCTCTCCCCCTGGCTCTCTCTCTCTCTCTGGCTCTCTCTACCCCTCTCTCTCTCTCTCCCTCTGGCTCTCTCTACCCCTCTCTCTCTCTCTCCCTCTGGCTATCTCTCTCCCGCTGGCTCTCTCTCTACAGTTTTCTCTACCTCCCTCTGGCTCTCTCTCTCCTCTGGCTCTCTCTCTACGTCTCTCTCTCTCTCCCTCTGGCTCTCTCTCTGGCATCTCTCTCTCTCTCCTCCCTCTGGCTCTCTCTCTCCCTCTGGCTCTCTCTCTATGTCTCTCTCTCTCCCTCCTCTCTCTGGCTCTCTCTCTCCCCCCTCTGGCTCTCTCTCTACAGTTCTCTGGCTCCTCCCTCTGGCTCTCTCTCTACAGTTCTCTCTACCTCCCTCTGGCTCTCTCTCTCTCTCCCTCTGGCTCTCTCTCTACAGTTTTCTCTACCTCCCTCTGGCTCTCTCTCTACAGTTTCTCTCTACCTCCCTCTGGCTCTCTCTCTCTCTCTCTCTCTCTCTCTCCCTCTGGCTCTCTCTCTACATCTCTCTCTCTCTCTCCCCTCTGGCTCTCTCTCTCCCTCTGGCTCTCTCTCTGGCTCTCTCTCTCTCTCTCCCTCTGGCTCTCTCTCTCTCCCTCTGGCTCTCTCTCCCTCTGGCTCTCTCTCTACAGTCTCCCTCTGGCTCTCTCTCTACAGTCTCTCTCCCTCTCTCCCTCTGGCTCTCTCTCTCCCTCTGGCTCTCTCTCTACAGTTCTCTCTCTCCCTCTGGCCTCTCTGGCTCAGTTCTCTCTCCCCCTCTGGCTCTCTCTCTACAGTTCTCTCTACCTCCCTCTGGCTCTCTCTCTACAGTTCTCTCTACCTCCCTCTGGCTCTCTCTCTACAGTTCTCTCCACCTCTCTCTGGCTCTCTCTACCTCTCTACCCCTCTTTCTCTCTACCTCTGGCTCTCTCTCTACCTCTCTCTCACTACCTCTCTCTCTCTCTACCTCTCTCTCTCTCTACCTCTCTCTCGCTACCTCTCTCTGACCCCATCTCTTCACCCTCCCACTCTGTCTCTTTCACATCTCAGATGTGACACAAGCCCCAGCAGTCATTGGAGTCACTATTCCTCTCCAAAACATGACTGACCTCACTAACTGAGACAGCTTCCTGTACCAGTTTGCCTTGGTATCTAAGAGTTCCTCTGACTAATTCACCATGGCACAGCACAGCTGGACAAGACAGAGCACAGAAACATGGACACAAGAACAGAGCAGTTGTACTGCATATTTCAGTACATGGATATATCAGTATAACCCTCCACCAACTCTGTATCCAAGTCAATTTCCTTACCATCTTCACAGTTATGGAATATCCTGGAAGTTTCTTGACTGCTAAATGCACCATGGAAGCAAAGCCAGAGCTTTCTGATCACTAAATCTGTTTATTTTGAGGATTTTGGTCGGATTGCCAATAAACCTTGTTGCATGCAGGTACATCCTGAAGATATGTGCTCCACATCTCCCCAATGACGTGAGTCTGGTGTGGTGATGCCTGTTGAATGCAGATGGTTAAAGCTGGAGAAGAGTACAGAGGGAAAGGCCCGGGCCTGCAGACATGCATCAATTTACTGCAGAGATTTAAAGATCCCTATGTGTACTATAGGTACTATTGTACCCTAACAATAATTGCATCAATCACTCGCACTACAATTATCAATGCCACACTTGACTTGGACGAGTCTAAAATACAAGACCACACATGGTAGTGGTGGATCTCTGCTTTTTGTGCCTCTAAATATTTCCACCGAAGTTGCCATTCAGTCTCATCTGAAATGACACTTGTCCGACATTGTATCAATGTGTCACTTCAGCTTTTACCCCCAAAATGCTGTCCAACATATCCGCTTAATGGTGATTGAAATATGGGTAACGTCTGTCAAGACAACCACTTAAAGTCAACATGTCAGAGGTAGCAGGGGGGAACTAAGTCCAAAACTACTGGACTGTCAAATCACACGCAGCGGGGAACAGATTCCTGTGGATCTGCTAGCAACAAAAAGAATCAGCGAGGTTTTGACAGCGATTTCATATGGCATCACTCATGTCTCCAAATTAATCCTGCCGCAAAATGATGGCTTCTTTTTCATCCCAAAGTCCCATTTCCATGGTTACACTGTCAAAGCGGAGGAGAGTAAGAGTGAAGCAGAGGAGAAAGGAAACACTGGGCTACTTTGATTATCTTAACGTTTCAACTTAGATGAAAAAGCGGAATCCAATCTTAACAAAGAGCAAATTACATTTCACCGGGCTTCTATTGTTCTATGAAATTGAGGGTGAAAAGAGCTGAACTGACAAAGAGACTCATAATTATCTTCCATGTTAAGGCATTTTAATTAACTGTGTTTTTCCTGTCTAGGAGTGTGGGTGGTGGGGGAGTATGCAGGGAAGATGACCAGCTTGACTGAAAGAGAGCAGGACAGCATCCCTACGCAACAGAGTGGTAGCTGGTTAGAGATAAGAACTATTGGTGAAGGATTCCGTGGCTACAGCATTCTACACTGTGCAGAAACTCTACAAAACCCTGGACATCCGCAAACTGAAGACTATCATACTCTACCAGCACATAGACTCTGTTGGATTCTTCCCTGGTGAAGTTAAAGCTTTTCATATAACTTCTTATGTTTGACTGAAAGCAACAATAATGGCTGTTGGGAAACTCTCCTTCATGCTGGAAGCTGTCCAGAATCCCCTTGAATGTGAGGTTCAACTGCCTCACCATGAGAACAATGTGAAAACACACTGATGGGCGGTCAGTGAATTCTTTGTTTGACCGCTGGCTGACCACTGGGTCTGACCGCGTGTGGTTCGGGTTGTCCAGTGGGAGCTGACCTGTCATTACCACCCAGACCACAGACACACGTCTCTGGCCACTGGACCGCAGGACATTCCAGCCACCCAGGAACAATGAAAAGAGAGTGACCGTGGACCACACCATTCAACCTATGGAGGAAGGAATTACTGGATGAGTTTCCTTTTCAGATGACATCCTCAAAAATAAGTTTTATAAGTGCAATCACAGGTCTGACAAAAACATAACAGTCAGAGTCCTTAGCCTCCATCAATACATTGGTATTGACATCTGTATTCTTAAATGGTTTACAAGGACATGTGTGTGTGTGTGTGTGTGTGTGTTTATGTGTGTGTGTGTGTGTGTGTGTTTAGGTGTATGTGTGTGTGTGTGTTTGTGTGTGTGTGTGGATGTGTATGTGTGTGTGTGTGTGTGTGTGTGTGTGTGTGTGTGTGTGTGTGTATGTGTGTGTGTATGTGTGTGTGTGTGTGTATGTGTATGTGTGTGTGTGCGTGTGTGTGTGTGTATGTGTATGTGTGTGTGTGTGTGTGTGTGTGTATGTGTGTGTGTGTAATGGGGCTCCCCTCTCTTTAGATCCAGATAAGGTATGGTGGTGTACAGCTTGAGGGTAATACAGCTCTCTACTTCCAGCCTTCAGCTTATCAATGGGTTCAGTTTACACACTGGTGACCAACAAGATGGCTGTGCGGGAGACAGGGAGCAGGGGAGACAGGGAGCAGGGGAGACAGGGGAGACAGGCAGAGACAGGGAACAGGGGAGACAGGGAACAGGGGAGAGAGGGAGGGGAGAGAGGGAACAGGGGAGACAGGGAACAGGGGAGACAGGGAACAGGGGAGAGAGGGAGGGGGAGAGAGGGAACAGGGGGGAGACAGGGAACAGGGGAGACAAGGAACAGGGGAGACAGGGAGCAGGGGAGACAGGGAGAGCAGGGGAGACAGGGAACAGGGGAGACAGGGAGCAGGGGAGACAGGGAACAGGGGAGACAGGGAACAGGGGAGACAAGGGGAGACAGGGAACAGGGGAGACAGGGAACAGGGAGACAGGGGAGACAGGAACAGGGGAGAGACAGGGGAGGGAGCAGGGGAGACAGGGAACAGGGGAGACAGGGAACAGGGGAGACAGGGAACAGGGAGACAGGGAGACAGGGAGACAGGGAGGGGAGACAGGGAACAGGGAGAGACAAGGGAACAGGGGAGACAGGGGAGACAGGGGAGACAGGGAACAGGGGAGACAGGGAACAGGGGAGACAGGGAACAGGGGAGACAGGGAACAGGGGAGACAGGGGAGACAGGGGGGAGACAGGGAACAGGGGAGACAGGGAACAGGGGAGACAGGGAGACAGGGGGGGAGACAGGGAACAGGGGAGACAGGGAACAGGGGAGACAGGGAACAGGGGAGACAGGGAACAGGGGAGACAGGGAACAGGGGAGACAGGGAACAGGGGAGACAGGGAGCACAGGGAGACAGGAGAACAGGGGAGACAGGGAGACAGGGGAGACAGGGAGCAGGGGAGACAGGGAGACAGGGGAGACAGGGAACAGGGGAGACAGGGAGACAGGGGAGACAGGGAGCAGGGGAGACAGGGGAGCAGGGAGAGGGAGACAGGGAGCAGGGGAGACAGGGAGCAGGGGAGACAGGGAACAGGGGAGACAGGGAACAGGGGAGACAGGGAACAGGGGAGAACAGGGAGACAGGGAGCAGGGGAGACAGGGAACAGGGAGACAGGGAACAGGGGAGACAGGGAACAGGGGAGACAGGGAGAACAGGGGAGACAGGGAACAGGGAGACAGGGAGCAGGGGAGACAGGGAGGGGAGACAGGGGAGACAGGAACAGGGGAGACAGGGAACAGGGGAGACAGGGAACAGGGGAGACAGGGAGGGAGACAGGGGGGGAGACAGGGAACAGGGGAGACAGGGAGCAGGGGAGACAGGGAACAGGGGAGACAGGGAGCAGGGAGGGGAGACAGGGAACAGGGGAGACAGGGAACAGGGGAGACAGGGAGCAGGGGAGACAGGAGACAGGGGAGACAGGGAACAGGGGAGACAGGGAACAGGGGAGACAGGGAGCAGGGGAGACAGGGAACAGGGGAGACAGGGAACAGGGGAGACAGGGAACAGGGGAGACAGGGAACAGGGGAGACAGGGAACAGGGGAGACAGGGAACAGGGGAGACAGGGAACAGGGAGACAGGGAACAGGGGAGACAGGGAACAGGGGAGACAGGGAACAGGGGAGACAGGGAACAGGGGAGACAGGGAGCAGGGGGAGACAGGGAGACAGGGAACAGGGGAGACAGGGGGGAGAACAGGGGAGACAGGGAACAGGGGAGACAGGGAACAGGGGAGACAGGGAACAGGGAGACAGGGACAGGGGAGACAGGGGAGACAGGGAACAGGGAGACAGGAACAGGGGAGACAGGGGAACAGGGAGAGAGGGAACAGGGGAGACAGGGAACAGGGGAGACAGGGAACAGGGAGACAGGGAACAGGGAGACAGAGAACAGGGAACAGGGGAGACAGGGAACAGGGGAGAACAGGGGACAGGGGAGACAGGGAGCAGGGGAGACAGGGAACAGGGGGAGACAGGGGACAGGGGAGACAGGGGAGGGACAGGGAGAAGGGAACAGGGGGGAGACAGGGAACAGGGGAGACAGGGAACAGGGGAGACAGGGAGCAGGGGAGACAGGGAACAGGGGAGACAGGGAGCAGGGGAGACAGGGGGGAGACAGGGGAGACAGGGAACAGGGGAGACAGGGAGCAGGGAGACAGGGAGACAGGGAGACAGGGAACAGGGGAGACAGGGAACAGGGGAGACAGGGAACAGGGGAGACAGGGGAACAGGGGGAGACAGGGAACAGGGGAGACAGGGAACAGGGGAGACAGGGAACAGGGGAGACAGGGAACAGGGGAGACAGGGGGGGAGACAGGGGGGAACAGGGGAGACAGGGAACAGGGGAGACAGGAGCAGGGGAGACAGGGAACAGGGGGAGACAGGGAACAGGGGAGACAGGGAACAGGGGAGACAGGGGAGGGGAGACAGGGAACAGGGGAGACAGGGAACAGGGGAGACAGGGAACAGGGGAGACAGGGAGAGACAGGGAACAGGGGAGACAGGGAACAGGGGAGACAGGGAACAGGGGAGACAGGGAACAGGGGAGACAGGGAACAGGGAGACAAGGGAACAGGGAGACAGGAGCAGGGGAGACAGGGAACAGGGGAGACAGGGAGCAGGGGGAGACAGGGGGGAGACAGGGGAGACAGGGAACAGGGGAGACAGGGAACAGGGGAGACAGGGAGCAGGGGAGACAGGGAACAGGGGAGACAGGGAGACAGGGGAGACAGGGAGCAGGGGAGACAGGGGGGAGACAGGGGGGAGACAGGGAACAGGGGAGACAGGGGAGGGAGAGGGGGAGACAGGGAACAGGGGAGACAGGGAACAGGGGAGACAGGGAGGGGAGACAGGGAACAGGGGAGACAGGGGGGAACAGGGGAGACAGGGAACAGGGGAGACAGGGAACAGGGGGAGAGAGGGGGGAGACAGGAGACAGGAACAGGGGAGACAAGGAACAGGGGAGACAGGGAACAGGGGAGAGAACAGGGAACAGGGGAGACAGGGGGACAGGGGAGACAGGGAACAGGGAGAGGGAACAGGAACAGGGGAGACAAGGAACAGGGGAGACAGGGAACAGGGGAGACAAGGAACAGGGGAGACAAGGAACAGGGGAGACAGGGAACAGGGGAGACAGGAACAGGGGAGACAGGGAACAGGGGAGACAGGAACAGGGGAGACAGGGAACAGGGGAGACAAGGAACAGGGGGGAGACAAGGGAACAGGGGAGAACAGGGAACAGGGAGACAGGGGAGGGAACAGGGGAGACAGGGAGGGAACAGGGGAGACAGGGAACAGGGGAGAACAAGGGAACAGGGGAGGGAACAGGGAGAACAGGAGAGGAGAGAAACAGGGGAGACAGGGAACAGGGGAGACAGGGAGACAGAGGGGAGAGGGGAACAGGGGAGACAGGAACAGGGGAGACAGGGAGGGGAACAGGGAGAAACAGGGGAGACAAGGAACAGGGGGAGACAGGGAGGGAACAGGGGAGACAAGGAACAGGGGAGACAGGGGAGGAACAGGGGAGAAAGGAACAGGGGAGACAAGGAACAGGGGAGACAAGGGAACAGGGGAGAGGGGAACAGGGGAGACAGGGGGAACAGGGGAGAGAGGGAACAGGGAGAGACAAGGGGGGAGAACAGGGGAGACAAGGGAACAGGGGAGAAAGGGAGCAGGGGAGACAAGGAACAGGGGAGACAGGGAACAGGGGAGACAGGGAACAGGGACAGAACAGGGAACAGGGAACAGACAGGGAACAGGGGAGACAGGGAACAGGGGAGACAGGGGAACAGGGAGACAGGAACAGGGAGACAGGGAACAGGGGAGAGAAGGAACAGGGAGACAGGGGGGAGACAGGGGGGACAGGGAGACAGGGGAGACAGGGAACAGGGGAGACAGGGAACAGGGGAGACAGGAACAGGGGAGACAGGGAACAGGGAGAGAACAGGGGGAACAGGGGAGACAGGGAACAGGGGAGACAGGGAACAGGGGAGACAGGGAACAGGGGAGACAGGGAACAGGGGAGACAGGGAACAGGGAGACAGGGAACAGGGAACAGGGAGAGGGAGACAGGGGAGACAGGAACAGGGAGAAGGGAACAGGGAGACAGGGAACAGGGGAGAGGGAACAGGGGAGACAGGGGGGAACAGGGAGACAGGGAGACAGGGAACAGGGGAGACAGGGAACAGGGAGAACAGGGGAGAAAGACAGGAACAGGGGAGACAGGGAACAGGGGAGAGAGGGAACAGGGGAGACAGGGAACAGGGGAGGGAACAGGGGAGAGGGAACAGGGGAGACAGGGAACAGGGGAGACAGGGAACAGGGGAGAGAGGAACAGAGGGAGACAGAGGGGGAACAGGGGAGGAACAGGGAGGGGGAACAGGGGAGAGAGGGAACAGGGGAGAAAAGGGGGGAGAGGGAACAGGGGAGACAGGGAACAGGGGAGACAAGGAACAGGGAGAGGGAACAGGGGGGAGACAGGGGAGACAAGGAGGGGGAGAGAGGGAACAGGGGAGACAGGGAACAGGGGAGACAAGGAACAGGGAGACAGGGGGAACAGGAGACAAGGAACAGGGGAGACAAGGAACAGGGGGGGGAACAGGGGAGAGACAAGGAACAGGGGAGACAGGGAACAGGGAGACAAGGGAACAGGGGAGACAAGGAACAGGGGAGACAGGGAGGGGGGAGAGGGAACAGGGGAGAGGGGAACAGGGAGAAAGGAACAGGGAACAGAGAACAGGGAGACAACAGGGGAGAGGGGAGAGAACAGGGGAGACAGGGAACAGGGGAGACAAGGAACAGGGGAGAGAGGGAAGGAACAGGGGAGACAAGGAACAGGGGGAGACAAGGAACAGGGGAGACAAGGAACAGGGGAGACAATGGAACAGGGGAGAAAGGAACAGGGAGAGGGGAGAGGGAACAGGGGAGGAGAACAGGGAGGGAACAGGGGAGACAAGGAACAGGGGAGACAAGGAACAGGGGAGAAGGGAACAGGGGAGACAAGGAACAGGGGAGACAGGAACAGGGGAGACAAGGAACAGGGGAGACAGGAACAGGGGAGACAGGGAACAGGGGGAGACAAGGAACAGGGGAACAGAGACAAGGAACAGGGGAGACAGGGAGCAGGGGAGACAAGGAACAGGGGAGAGAGGGAACAGGGGAGACAAGGAACAGGGGAGACAAGGAACAGGGGAGAAAGGGAACAGGGGAGACAAGGAACAGGGGAGACAGGGAACAGGGGAGACAGAGAACAGGGGAGACATGGAACAGGGGAGACAGGGAACAGGGGACAGGAACAGGGAGACAGGGAACAGGGGAGACAGGGGGAACAGGGGAGACAAGGAACAGGGGAGACAAGGGAACAGGGGAGACAGGAACAGGGAACAGGAGGGAGACAAGGAACAGACAAGGAACAGGGGAGACAAGGAACAGGGGAGACAAGGAACAGGGAGACAGGAACAGGGGAGACAAGGAACAGGGGAGAGAGGGAACAGGGGAGAAAAGGAACAGGGGAGAGAAGGAACAGGGGAGAGGGAACAGGGGAGACAAGGAACAGGAGGGGAGAGGGAACAGGGGGAGACAAGGAACAGGGGAGACAGGGGAACAGGGGAGACAGGGAGAGGGAGAGGGGAGAACAGGGGAGACAAGGGAACAGGGAGAACAGGGAGACAAGGAACAGGGGAGAGGGAACAGGGAGAAAGGAACAGGGGAGAGAGGGAACAGGGGAGACAAGGAACAGGGAGAGAGGGAACAGGGGAGAAAAACAGGAACAGGGGAGAGGGAGAGGAACAGGGGAGAAAGGAACAGGGGAGAAAGGGAACAGGGGAGAGAGGGAACAGGGGAGAACAGGGAACAGGGGAGAGGGGGGGAGACAGGGAGACAAGGGGAACAGGGGGGAGACAGGGACAGGGGAGAGAGGGAACAGGGAACAGGGAGACAGGAACAGGGAGAGAGGGAACAGGGGAGAGAGGGAACAGGGGAGAAAGGGAACAGGGGAGAGAGGAAACAGGGGAGACAAGGAACAGGGGAGAGAGGGAACAGGGGGGAGACAAGGAGGGGAGAAAAGGAACAGGGAGAGAGGGAACAGGGAGACAGGGGAGAGAGGGAACAGGGGAGAGAGGAACAGGGGAGAGAGGGAACAGGGGAGACAGGGAACAGGGGAGACAGGGAACAGGGGAGACAAGGAACAGGGGAGACAGGGGAGGGAGACAGGGGAACAGGGGAGAAAGGAACAGGGAGAGGGGAACAGGGGAGACAGGGGGGGAGAGAAGGAACAGGGGAGACAAGGAACAGGGGAGAAAGGAACAGGGGAGACAGAGGGAACAGGGGAGAAAGGGAACAGGGGAGGGGAGACAGGGAACAGGGGAGGAGGAACAGGGGAGAGGGAACAGGGGAGAAAGGAACAGGGAGAGAGGGAACAGGGAGAAACAGGGGAGAAAAGGAACAGGGGAGACAAGGAGGGGAACAGGGGAGAGAGGGGAAGGGGGAGAAAGGGAACAGGGGAGAGAGGGAACAGGGGAGAGAGGGAACAGGGGAGACAGGGAACAGGGGAGACAGGAAGAGGGGAGACAGTGAGGGGCAGAGAGGAAATAGGGGAGACAGTGAGGGGAGAGAGGGAACAGGGGAGACAGTGAGGGGCAGAGAGGAAATAGGGGAGACAGTGAGGGGAGAGAGGGAACAGGGAACAGAGACAGTGAGGGGGAGAGAGGGAACAGGAGAGACAGTGAGGGGGAGAGAGGGAACATGGGAGACAGTGAGGGGGAGAGAGGGAACATGGGAGACAGTGAGGGGGAGAGAGGGAACATGGGAGACAGTGAGGGGAGAGAGGGAACAGGGGAGACAGTGAGGGGAGAGAGGGAACAGGGGAGACAGTGAGGGGGAGAGAGGGAACATGGGAGACAGTGAGGGGGAGAGAGGGAACATGGGAGACAGTGAGGGGGAGAGAGGGAACAGGGGAGACAGTGAGGGGGAGAGGGGAACAGGGGAGACAGTGAGGGGGAGAGAGGGAACATGGGAGACAGTGAGGGGGAGAGAGGGAACATGGGATACAGTGAGGGGGAGAGAGGGAACATGGGAGACAGTGAGGGGGAGAGAGGGAACATGGGAGACAGTGAGGGGGAGAGAGGGAGGGAGTGAAGGACTAATGTCTCACGCATATGCAACCCAGTCTTAACCTCTCCCCATAAAACACATGCATGTACCACCCCACCCACGCACACACACACACCCAAACACACACACACCCAAACACACACACACACACCCAAACACACACACACCCAAACACACACACACACACCCAAACACACACACACACACACCCAAACACACACACACCGAGGGGAGAGAGGAACAAACACACACACACCCAAACACACACACACACACCCAAACACACACACACACACCCAAACACACACACACCCAAACACACACACACCCAAACACACACACACACACCCAAACACACACACACACACACACACCAAACACACACACACACACCAAACACACACACACACACCCAAACACACACACACACACACCCAAACACACACACACACACACACACACACACCAAACACACACACACACACCCAAACACACACACACCCAAACACACACACACCCAAACACACACACACAGACACAAACCGCAACAATCCTCATGTCTGTGTGAATATGTAGCTCAGGGTCCAAATGCAGAGGTATGGGTAATGGGAGGTTGAAGAGCAGTGACTAATTAGATTCATTTACTCTCTCTCTCTCTCTCTTTCTCTGGGCTGTAGAGGTCTGTGGCAGCCTTCTTCGTATGCATGCTCCATTGTGCCGGGGCTGCTTTGTTGTCTTCCCGGCCGATGCCATCCCTCCTCGGCTCAGACAACGGTTCCGCGGTGACGCCGGACACGGCGGTCATGTTCCATTTGCCCATGTGCATTATCTCCCAATCCCCTGGCCCTTTGGTCCCCACAGCTCCACCTGTCCCCTCGCTCTGAATGGAGTCTAAAACCATTATGAAGAGAAACACAGACAGAGAGGGGGAGTGGGAGGAAAATATAGAGAAACACACTGACAGAGAGGGGGAGAGGGAGGAAAATATAGAGAAACACACTGACAGAGAGGGGGAGTGGGAGGAAAATATAGAGAAACACACTGACAGAGAGGGGGAGTGGGAGGAAAATATAGAGAAACACACTGACAGAGAGGGGGAGGGGGAAAATATAGAAAATAGGGGAGTGGGAGGAAAATATAGAGAAACACACTGACAGAGAGGGGGAGAGGGAGGAAAATATAGAAAACACACTGACAGAGAAAGAAACACACTGACAAAATATAGAGAAACACACTGACAGAGAGGGGAGAGGGAGGAAAATATAGAGAAACACACTGACAGAGAGGGGGAGAGGGAGGAAAATATAGAGAAACACACTGACAGAGAGGGGGAGGGGAGGAAAATATAGAGAAACACACTGACAGAGAGGGGGAGAGGGAGGAAAATATAGAGAAACACACTGACAGAGAGGGGAGAGGGAGGAAAATATAGAGAAACACACTGACAGAGAGGGGGAGAGGGAGGAAAATATAGAGAAACACACTGACAGAGAGGGGGAGAGGGAGGAAAATATAGAGAAACACACTGACAGAGAGGGGGAGAGGGAGGAAAATATAGAGAAACACACTGACAGAGAGGGGGAGAGGGAGGAAAATATAGAGAAACACACTGACAGAGAGGGGGAGAGGGAGGAAAATATAGAGAAACACACTGACAGAGAGGGGGAGAGGGAGGAAAATATAGAGAAACACACTGACAGAGAGGGGGAGAGGGAGGAAAATATAGAGAAACACACTGACAGAGAGGGGGAGAGGGAGGAAAATATAGAGAAACACACTGACAGAGAGGGGGAGAGGGAGGAAAATATAGAGAAACACACTGACAGAGAGGGGGAGGGGAGGAAAATATAGAGAAACACACTGACAGAGAGGGGGAAAGGAAAATATAGAGAAACACACTGACAGAGAGGGGGAGGGAGGAAAATATAGAGAAACACACTGACAGAGAGGGGGAGAGGGAGGAAAATATAGAGAAACACACTGACAGAGAGGGGGAGGGAGGAAAATATAGAGAAACACACTGACAGAGAGGGGGAGAGGGAGGAAAATATAGAGAAACACACTGACAGAGAGGGGGAGAGGGAGGAAAATATAGAGAAACACACTGACAGAGAGGGGGAGAGGGAGGAAAATATAGAGAAACACACTGACAGAGAGGGGGAGAGGGAGGAAAATATAGAGAAACACACTGACAGAGAGGGGGAGAGGGAGGAAAATATAGAGAAACACACTGACAGAGAGGGGGAGAGGGAGGAAAATATAGAGAAACACACTGACAGAGAGGGGGAGAGGGAGGAAAATATAGAGAAACACACTGACAGAGAGGGGGAGAGGGAGGAAAATATAGAGAAACACACTGACAGAGAGGGGGAGAGGGAGGAAAATATAGAGAAACACACTGACAGAGAAACAGGAAAATATAGAGAAACACACTGACAGAGACTGACAGACAGAGGGGGAGAGGGAGGAAAATATAGAGAAACACACTGACAGAGAGGGGGAGAGGGAGGAAAATATAGAGAAACACACTGACAGAGAGGGGGAGAGGGAGGAAAATATAGAGAAACACACTGACAGAGAGGGGGAGAGGGAGGAAAATATAGAGAAACACACTGACAGAGAGGGGGAGAGGGAGGAAAATATAGAGAAACACACTGACAGAGAGGGGGAGAGGGAGGAAAATATAGAGAAACACACTGACAGAGAGGGGGAGAGGGAGGAAAATATAGAGAAACACACTGACAGAGAGGGGAGAGGGAGGAAAATATAGAGAAACACACTGACAGAGAGGGGGAGAGGGAGGAAAATATAGAGAAACACACTGACAGAGAGGGGGAGAGGGAGGAAAATATAGAGAAACACACTGACAGAGAGGGGGAGAGGGAGGAAAATATAGAGAAACACACTGACAGAGAGGGGGAGAGGGAGGAAAATATAGAGAAACACACTGACAGAGAGGGGGAGAGGGAGGAAAATATAGAGAAACACACTGACAGAGAGGGGGAGAGGGAGGAAAATATAGAGAAACACACTGACAGAGAGGGGGAGAGGGAGGAAAATATAGAGAAACACACTGACAGAGAGGGGGAGAGGGAGGAAAATATAGAGAAACACACTGACAGAGAGGGGAGAGGGAGGAAAATATAGAGAAACACACTGACAGAGAGGGGGAGAGGGAGGAAAATATAGAGAAACACACTGACAGAGAGGGGGAGAGGGAGGAAAATATAGAGAAACACACTGACAGAGAGGGGGAGAGGGAGGAAAATATAGAGAAACACACTGACAGAGAGGGGGAGAGGGAGGAAAATATAGAGAAACACACTGACAGAGAGGGGGAGAGGGAGGAAAATATAGAGAAACACACTGACAGAGAGGGGGAGGGGAGGAAAATATAGAGAAACACACTGACAGAGAGGGGGAGAGGGAGGAAAATATAGAGAAACACACTGACAGAGAGGAAAATATAGGGGAGAGGGGGGAGGAAAATATAGAGAAACACACTGACAGAGAGGGGGAGAGGGAGGAAAATATAGAGAAACACACTGACAGAGAGGGGGAGAGGGAGGAAAATATAGAGAAACACACTGACAGAGAGGGGGAGAGGGAGGAAAATATAGAGAAACACACTGACAGAGAGGGGGAGTGGGAGGAAAATATAGAGAAACACACTGACAGAGAGGGGAGGAAAATATAGAGAAACACACTGACAGAGAGGGGGAGAGGGAGGAAAATATAGAGAAACACACTGACAGAGAGGGGGAGGGGAGGAAAATATAGAGAAACACACTGACAGAGAGGGGGAGAGGGAGGAAAATATAGAGAAACACACTGACAGAGAGGGGGAGAGGGAGGAAAATATAGAGAAACACACTGACAGAGAGGGGGAGAGGGAGGAAAATATAGAGAAACACACTGACAGAGAGGGGGTGGGAGGAAAATATAGAGAAACACACTGACAGAGAGGGGGAGAGGGAGGAAAATATAGAGAAACACACTGACAGAGAGGGGGAGAGGGAGGAAAATATAGAGAAACACACTGACAGAGAGGGGGAGAGGGAGGAAAATATAGAGAAACACACTGACAGAGAGGGGAAAATATAGAGAAACACACTGACAGAGAGGGAGGAAAATATAGAGAAACACACTGACAGAGAGGGGGAGAGGGAGGAAAATATAGAGAAACACACTGACAGAGAGGGGGAGAGGGAGGAAAATATAGAGAAACACACTGACAGAGAGGGGGAGAGGGAGGAAAATATAGAGAAACACACTGACAGAGAGGGGGAGAGGGAGGAAAATATAGAGAAACACACTGACAGAGAGGGGGAGAGGGAGGAAAATATAGAGAAACACACTGACAGAGAGGGGGAGGGGAGGAAAATATAGAGAAACACACTGACAGAGAGGGGGAGAGGGAGGAAAATATAGAGAAACACACTGACAGAGAGGGGGAGAGGGAGGAAAATATAGAGAAACACACTGACAGAGAGGGGAGAGGGAGGAAAATATAGAGAAACACACTGACAGAGAGGGGGAGAGGGAGGAAAATATAGAGAAACACACTGACAGAGAGGGGGAGAGGGAGGAAAATATAGAGAAACACACTGACAGAGAGGGGGAGAGGGAGGAAAATATAGAGAAACACACTGACAGAGAGGGGGAGAGGGAGGAAAATATAGAGAAACACACTGACAGAGAGGGGGAGAGGGAGGAAAATATAGAGAAACACACTGACAGAGAGGGGGACAGAGAGGGAGGAAAATATAGAGAAACACACTGACAGAGAGGGGGAGAGGGAGGAAAATATAGAGAAACACACTGACAGAGAGGGGGAGAGGGAGGAAAATATAGAGAAACACACTGACAGAGAGGGGGAGAGGGAGGAAAATATAGAGAAACACACTGACAGAGAGGGGGAGAGGGAGGAAAATATAGAGAAACACACTGACAGAGAGGGGGAGAGGGAGGAAAATATAGAGAAACACACTGACAGAGAGGGGGAGAGGGAGGAAAATATAGAGAAACACACTGACAGAGAGGGGGAGAGGGAGGAAAATATAGAGAAACACACTGACAGAGAGGGGGAGAGGGAGGAAAATATAGAGAAACACACTGACAGAGAGGGGGAGAGGGAGGAAAATATAGAGAAACACACTGACAGAGAGGGGGAGAGGGAGGAAAATATAGAGAAACACACTGACAGAGAGGGGGAGAGGGAGGAAAATATAGAGAAACACACTGACAGAGAGGGGAGAGGGAGGAAAATATAGAGAAACACACTGACAGAGAGGGGGAGAGGGAGGAAAATATAGAGAAACACACTGACAGAGAGGGGGAGAGGGAGGAAAATATAGAGAAACACACTGACAGAGAGGGGGAGAGGGAGGAAAATATAGAGAAACACACTGACAGAGAGGGGGAGAGGGAGGAAAATATAGAGAAACACACTGACAGAGAGGGGGAGAGGGAGGAAAATATAGAGAAACACACTGACAGAGAGGGGGAGAGGGAGGAAAATATAGAGAAACACACTGACAGAGAGGGGGGAGAGGGAGGAAAATATAGAGAAACACACTGACAGAGAGGGGGAGAGGGAGGAAAATATAGAGAAACACACTGACAGAGAGGGGGAGAGGGAGGAAAATATAGAGAAACACACTGACAGAGAGGGGGAGAGGGAGGAAAATATAGAGAAACACACTGACAGAGAGGGGGAGAGGGAGGAAAATATAGAGAAACACACTGACAGAGAGGGGGAGAGGGAGGAAAATATAGAGAAACACACTGACAGAGAGGGGGAGAGGGAGGAAAATATAGAGAAACACACTGACAGAGAGGGGGAGAGGGAGGAAAATATAGAGAAACACACTGACAGAGAGGGGGAGAGGGAGGAAAATATAGAGAAACACACTGACAGAGAGGGGGAGAGGGAGGAAAATATAGAGAAACACACTGACAGAGAGGGGGAGAGGGAGGAAAATATAGAGAAACACACTGACAGAGAGGGGGAGAGGGAGGAAAATATAGAGAAACACACTGACAGAGAGGGGGAGAGGGAGGAAAATATAGAGAAACACACTGACAGAGAGGGGGAGAGGGAGGAAAATATAGAGAAACACACTGACAGAGAGGGGAGAGGGAGGAAAATATAGAGAAACACACTGACAGAGAGGGGGAGAGGGAGGAAAATATAGAGAAACACACTGACAGAGAGGGGGAGAGGGAGGAAAATATAGAGAAACACACTGACAGAGAGGGGGAGAGGGAGGAAAATATAGAGAAACACACTGACAGAGAGGGGGAGAGGGAGGAAAATATAGAGAAACACACTGACAGAGAGGGGGAGAGGGAGGAAAATATAGAGAAACACACTGACAGAGAGGGGGAGAGGGAGGAAAATATAGAGAAACACACTGACAGAGAGGGGGAGAGGGAGGAAAATATAGAGAAACACACTGACAGAGAGGGGGAGAGGGAGGAAAATATAGAGAAACACACTGACAGAGAGGGGGAGAGGGAGGAAAATATAGAGAAACACACTGACAGAGAGGGGAGAGGGAGGAAAATATAGAGAAACACACTGACAGAGAGGGGGAGAGGGAGGAAAATATAGAGAAACACACTGACAGAGAGGGGGAGAGGGAGGAAAATATAGAGAAACACACTGACAGAGAGGGGGAGGGGGAGGAAAATATAGAGAAACACACTGACAGAGAGGGGGAGGGGAGGAAAATATAGAGAAACACACTGACAGAGAGGGGAGTGGGAGGAAAATATAGAGAAACACACTGACAGAGAGGGGGGAGAGGGAGGAAAATATAGAGAAACACACTGACAGAGAGGGGGAGAGGGAGGAAAATATAGAGAAACACACTGACAGAGAGGGGGAACAAAATATAGAGAAACACACTGACAGAGAGGGGGAGAGGGAGGAAAATATAGAGAAACACACTGACAGAGAGGGGGAGAGGGAGGAAAATATAGAGAAACACACTGACAGAGAGGGGGAGAGGGAGGAAAATATAGAGAAACACACTGACAGAGAGGGGGAGTGGGAGGAAAATATAGAGAAACACACTGACAGAGAGGGGGAGAGGGAGGAAAATATAGAGAAACACACTGACAGAGAGGGGGGGAGGGGAGGAAAATATAGAGAAACACACTGACAGAGAGGGGGAGAGGGAGGAAAATATAGAGAAACACACTGACAGAGAGGGGGAGAGGGAGGAAAATATAGAGGGACAGAGAGGGGGAGTGGGAGGAAAATATAGAGAAACACACTGACAGAGAGGGGGAGAGGGAGGAAAATATAGAGAAACACACTGACAGAGAGGGGGAGAGGGAGGAAAATATAGAGAAACACACTGACAGAGAGGGGGAGAGGGAGGAAAATATAGAGAAACACACTGACAGAGAGGGGGAGGGAGGAAAATATAGAGAAACACACTGACAGAGAGGGGGAGAGGGAGGAAAATATAGAGAAAGGGGGAAAAGAGTGGGAAGAGGCACAGCTGAGGGAGAGAGGGGGGGTGTAGGGAGCGAGAGGGAGAAAAATGGAGAGGGGGAAGCCCTTGTGTTGGGACTGGGTGTGATGCATACTAATGACACCATTACAACCGCACGCTCTCCCAGATCATGTTTACTCTGTTGTGGTTCCTCTCACCTTCCACCTCCCTCACCAAATCTACAATATCTGTTTGTTTTTTTCTCCTACTTTTCCACCCCTTCACATTATTTTCTAGAGAGAACTGTAAATAGCAGAAGGGGGGAATTTTGGTGTATTTGGCCAAAACGCAGGTCACCATAGTTGACGGTAATTCTCCCAGTGCCGTGCTCTGTGTGTGGGTGGCACTCCTCTCTGCATAGCTTCTCTTTTCCATGGCATTGAACTTGACCCGGAGTGACCCTTCTATAACGAGTGAATTGAAAACATCTCCCATTGGAATGCAGTGTGGAGATACTGGCTGAGTTTCTTTCCTCCTTTTCAGTGTTTTGATGAATTAAAGGGCCAGCGTCTACATTTCCTTTACCTGCAAGCACACACACGCACACACACACACACACACACTGTGCACACACACACACTGTGCCCTCTAAAGGGGGAGGGGTCAATAATAAACCCTTTATGAAGACGTGATGAAGCCATAGGCAGGGAACTGTAACTCAGTATGCTTGTTACAGTATGTATGTATGTCTAAGGCAAACACGGCACGTGTACGTGTGCTGGCTCAGACGCATAACAGGACTGAAAATATTAGCCAGGTTCTTACGTTTCTGGTTACAGGTCATATCACTGAAGTAATACAGAAAGAAACTACATTTCAGTATTTCTTAGTCCTTTTTAATGTTGGTGTGTTTCCAGATTTTGACTGTCAAAGAGGTTTCAAATTCATGAGAAACGGGCTGTTACGATTTATTTGACCGACGTTCGCTATTGAAAAGCTTGTTAAAACACACTAATTTGAAGTTGTTGTTTTAGGTGTTTTCATTGGTTTGAGCGAATAGAAGTGACTTGATATGGATCTTTTTCTTGTGGCGGTGGTGGTGTGTCTCAGGATGAATGTTTATGTGTGGCCGAAAGTGTCCAAGCTTGGCGGCGTGAGGCCCTGTTTCATCTTAATCCTGATCTACCATCCCTTGACGCTTTCGCAATCCATCACTTACAGCCCTGACACACACACACACTAGGGGGAGGGGCTTGTAACACATCCCTAGATGGAGCTCATGAATAATAAGTAGGTGTGACGGCGACTGGTCCAGCCTGAGCAATACCCTCTCCATCTCCCTCCCTCTTCCATGCATCCCCTCAGTGCCCTCACACCCCTCCTCCATCTCCATGTTTATGCATGGCTCCCTGTTTCATATGTGTCCTCCACATCATTTCTCCTGTTGTCACGGGAACTGATGACACGGGCTGCATTAAGAATGATGACCCGCACACAGATTACGGTGCTGTCAGAAAAGCACACACACACACACATACGGAACATCATACACACACACACATACACACGCACGCATAAATAGGACCTGATGCGGAAAACAATACCCCAGGGGGCCCCGATACGTCCTCCTTGTTACGCCACCATCAGAAAGGACTGTCCACTCAAAACAACCCACACACAGCAGCTCTGACCAAAACAGCAATGAGATACAATGCATTTTATTCAGGTTTGAATTGGTATTACGGTCTGATATTCCATGGCTGTCAGCCAATCAACATTCAGGGCTCGAGTCTCTCTCTGTTCTCTCTCGGTCTCTCTCTGTGCTCTCTCTGTTCTCTCTCTGTTCTCTGTCTCTCTCTGTTCTCTCTCTGTCTCTCTCTCTGTCTCTCTCTGTTCTCTCTCTCTCTATTCTCTCTCTGTTCTCTCTCTGTTCTCTCTCTGTCTCTCTGTTCTCTGTCTCTCTCTGTTCTCTGTCTCTCTCTTCTCTCTCTGTTCTCCCTGTCTCTTTCTGTCTCTCTCTCTGTGCTCCCTCTGTCTCTCTCTGTTCTCTCTCTGTCTCTCTCTGTTCTCCTTGGCTCTCTCTGTTATCTCTCTCTTCTCTCTCTGTTCTCTCTGGCTCTTTCTGTCTCTCTCTCTGTGCTCTCTCTGTCTCTCTCTGTTCTCCCTCTGTTCTCTCTCTGTTCTCCCTGGCTCTCTCTGTCTCTCTCTTCTCTCTCTGTTTTCCCTGGCTCTCTCTTCTCTCTCTTCTCTCTCTGTTCTCCCTGGCTCTCTCTGTCTCTCTCTTCTCTCTCTGTTCTCCCTGGCTCTCTCTCTCTCTCTCTTCTCTCTCTGTTCTCCCTGGCTCTCTCTGTCTCTCTCTTCTCTCTCTGTTCTCCCTGGCTCTCTCTGTCTCTCTCTTCTCTCTCTGTTTTCCCTGGCTCTCTCTTCTCTCTCTGTTCTCTCTGTCTCTCTCTGTTCTCTCTCTTCTCTCTCTGTTCTCCCTGGCTCTCTCTGTCTCTCTCTGTTCTCCCTGGCTCTCTCTTCTCTCTCTGTTCTCTGTTCTCTCTGTCTCTCTCTGTTCTCTCTATTCTCTCTCTGTCTCTCTCTGTCTCTCTCTGTCTCTCTCTGCCACTCTTCCTCATTACGAAGTTCTCCTGTTGTTTGTAGTTGGAGAGAGAGACACCATCTGATCCTACCTTTTTATCTCTTTCTTCTTCTTTTTCAAAGATCTGACTGACTGAAAAATAATGCATAATGTAAATCATGGACGAGTGAAAAACAACACAGAATAATTCATCATTAATAACCAACAATGCATATGTATAAACATTTGCATATCAAATAAATGTCATATAACGTTTTAAGAAAACATTTTTGCCTTCAATGTTTTATTATTCATATTCCGATCAACAACATCAGATAATGAAAAGTTGTCCAGGTGAAAAGTTACGTGACAGTTTGGGTGAGGACAGCACCAACTGGGTGTCATGTCCGAAAGCTCACCTCTTACCTGCTTCATTCCTCAACTGTACTTCCTCGTTTCAAAACGGGACAGGATGTCATCAGGATCAGGTGACTGGGTGTTGCTTTTCACACGAGAGAAACAGAGATAGAATGAAAATAAATGAGTGATGTAGTTAACACAAATACCGTTTCCAAATGGAGTCTATTTCTCTAACTACTGAGTAGCAAATGAGAGATCAGAGACATGCCTTCGAATGGACCACATACATCCAACATGACTGGAGTTCACCTACATTTAGACAGGTGAGAATGTGGAAGCTCCCTCTCTCTCTCTCTCTCTCTCTCTCTATTTCTCTCTCTCTCTATTTCTCTCTCTCTCTATTTCTCTCTCTATTTCTCTCTCTCTCTATTTCTCTCTCTCTCTCTATTTCTCTCTTTCTCTATTTCTCGCTCTTTCTCTCTATTTCTCTCTCTCTCTATTTCTCTCTCTCTCGCTCTTTCTCTCTATTTCTCTATTTCTCTCTCTTTCTCTATTTCTCCCTCTCTCTATCTCTCTCTCTCTCGCTCTCTCTCTTTCTCTCTCTATTTATCTCTCTATTTCTCTCTCTCTCTATTTCTCTCTCTCTATTTCTCTCTCTCTCTCTCTCTCTCTTACACTGTCTGTCTCTCTATCTACCTTTCTCTTCAATCAATCAATCACATTTACAAAGCCCTTTTTACAGTGCTATACAGAAACCCAGACTAAAACCCCAAACAGCAAGCAATGCAGACGCTCTGATTCTATTACTCAGTAGCACCCTTCTCTACCTCCCTTCCTACTTTCATCTGAACTTTTCTCCACAGACTTTATCTCTGACCTCTCTCATTCTTAACCCTTCTTTTTCACCTCGTAAAAATCACCTAGGTTTTTTTCTCCTCCTCTTTCTCACTCCCCCTTTTCTTTACCCCTCTACCGTCCTTTATCCTGGAGCGTTCCTCTCCAACCCCTTTCTTTAAGAGCAGATAGCCCCCACACCCGACACGCACGCATGCACGCACACACATGGTGGTGGCTGGGTGCCCGTGCACACATTTGGGCCTACCTGGTTCTTTGTCTGTGTGTCTGGACCTGGACCGATGAGTGTTAGCAGAGCCCTGTTAAAGAGGAAGCATTGGCAGGACCAGACACACTCACCTCACCCCCCCACCCCCACCCCCACCCCCCCAGACTCACACAGAGGCAAGCTTATCATATTCCCCAACCATTGCCAGACATACACATGTCTGCTGGCACAAACACACACATTTTAGGAGTTCTAAGCATGCCTAAGGATATAGTATTACAGCCGGAAAGGCTTGGGCTGTGAAGACTAAGGGTTAAGGGGGTAGAGTGTGTGTTATGTGGGATGGGGGCAGGGTATGACAAGGCAGAGTGGTGTGTGCTACAACTGTGCCTTCTGCTGGCCAGTGAGTAGAACTATAGTCTAGGTAGGTCATAGGAGGGTAACACTGACCCCAGTACAGCCACCAGGGATCAGACACAGTGAGTAGAACTATAGTCTAGGTAGGTCATGGGAGGGTAACACTGACCCCAGTACAGCCACCAGGGATCAGACACAGTGAGTAGAACTATAGTCTAGGTAGGTCATGGGAGGGTAACACTGACCCCAGTACAGCCACCAGGGATCAGACACAGTGAGTAGAACTATAGTCTAGGTAGGTCATGGGAGGGTAACACTGACCCCAGTACAGCCACCAGGGATCAGACACAGTGAGTAGAACTATAGTCTAGGTAGGTCATGGGAGGGTAACACTGACCCCAGTACAGCCACCAGGGATCAGACACAAGAGAGTAGTAGGGACCAAGGAAACCAAATGACACAGAGAGATCAACTTCAGGTCAAATCTAACAAAATAATAAGGGGATTCCACACGTGATTGGCCCAAAGATATGTCAAACTAAATCCATCGAAAGGTCCTTTAGGGAAAGAATGTTTGGAATACCTATGATGTCTGCATCCCAATGTTTTATTTTAATGTACACAGGCCTCCTTTAAGACACTACAAAACATCATAAACATATATGTGTCAATCTCAACAGGCGTCTCTTTTTAAGAATTTGAAAAAGGGCTATCAAGAGGGGTTTTCAAAAACTGCGTCCTCTATTTCTTTTAGTATAATCATTGTTATAACAGGAGGACAAGAGAGGGAGAGAAAGAGTGATATATATATATATATATATATATATATATTTTTTTTTTTTTTTTTTTTTTTTAAATGTATCCTTTATTTAACTAGGCAAGTCAGTTAAGAACAAATTCTTATTTTACAATGACGGCCTAAGAACAGTGGGTTAACAGCCTTATTCAGGGGCAGAATGACAGCTCGGGGATTCAATCTAGCAACCTTTTGGTTACTGGCCCAACGCTCTAACCACTAGGCTACCTGCCGCCCCAGATAGAGAGAGAGAGGGATAGTGAGAGGGAGCGATGGAGAGAGAGGGATAGAGAGGGGGAGCGAGAGAGAGAGAGAGAGAGGGAGAGAGAGATAGAGAGAGAGAGGGAGAGATAGAGAGAGAGGGATAGAGAGGGGGAGCAAGAGAGAGAGAGAGGGAGAGAGAGATAGAGAGAGAGAGGGAGAGATAGAGAGAGAGGGAGAGATAGAGAGAGAGAGAGAGAGAGAGATAGAGAGAGAGGGAGAGAGATAGAGAGAGAGAGAGAGAGAGAGAGATAGAGAGAGGGGAGAGATAGAGATAGAGGGAGAGATATAGATAGAGGGAAAGGGAGAGAGAGAGAGAGAGGGAGAGAGAGAGAGAGAGAGAGAGAGGGAGAGATAGAGTGATAGAGAGAGAGAGAGAGAGAGAGAGAGAGAGATAGAGAGAGAGGGAGAGACAGAGATAGAGGGAGAGAAATTGAATTGATAGAGGGAGAGAGAGAGAGAGACTACCAGAACCCACTGGATTCTCCAATTACATTGAATGAGTTACAGGACAAAATAAAAACCCTACAACCCAAAAAGGCCGGTGGTGTTGATGGTATCCTCAATGAAATGATCAAATATACAGACAACAAATTCCAATTGGCTATACTAAAACTCTTTAACATCATCCTTAGCTCTGGCATCTTCCCCAATATTTGGAACCAAGGACTGATCACCCCAATCCACAAAAGTGGAGACAAATTTGACCCCAATAACTACCGTGGAATATGCGTCAACAGTAACCTTGGGAAAATCCTCTGCATTATCATTAACAGCAGACTCGTACATTTCCTCAATGAAAACAATGTACTGAGCAAATGTCAAATTGGCTTTTTACCAAATTACCGTACAACAGAGCATGTATTCACCCTGCACACCCTAATTGACAACCAAACAAACCAAAACAAAGGCAAAGTCTTCTCATGCTTTGTTGTTTTCAAAAAAGCCTTCCACTCAATTTGGCATGAGGGTCTGCTATACAAACTGATGGAAAATGGTGTTGGGGGTAAAACATACGACACTATAAAATCCATGTACACAAACAACAAGTGTGCTGTTAAAATTGGCAAAAAACACACACATTTCTTCACACAGGGTCGTGGGGTTAGACAGGGATGCAGCTTAAGCCCCACCCTCTTCAACATATATATCAACGAATTGGCGCAGGCACTAGAAAAGTCTGCAGCACCCGGCCTCACCCTACTAGAATCCGAAGTCAAATGTCTGCTGTTTGCTGATGATCTGGTGCTTCTGTCACCAACCAAGGAGGGCCTACAGCAGCACCTAGATCTTATGCACAGATTCTGTCAGACCTGGGCCCTGACAGTAAATCTCAGTAAGACCAAAATAATGGTGTTCCAAAAAAGGTCCAGTCACCAGGACCACAAATACAAATTCCATCTAGACACTGTTGCCCTAGAGCACACAAAAACTATACATACCTTGGCCTAAACATCAGCGCCACAGGTAA
>NC_056434.1:69968659-69978659 GCF_018296145.1 Oncorhynchus tshawytscha | reverse complement strand
ACAGAGACATTATGTTATCTTATACATGACTGCATTATGTTATCTCTATACATGACTGCACAGAGACATTATGTTATCTCTGATACATGACTGCATAGAGACATTATGTTATCTCTATACATGACTGCATAGAGACATTATGTTATCTCTATACATGACTGCACAGAGACATTATGTTATCTCTATACATGACTGCATAGAGACATGATCTCTATACATGACTGCACAGAGACATTATGTTATCTCTATACATGACTGCACAGAGACATTATGTTATCTCTATACATGACTGCACAGAGACATTATGTTATCTCTATACATGACTGCACAGAGACATTATGTTATCTCTATACATGACTGCACAGAGACATTATGTTATCTCTATACATGACTGCACAGAGACATTATGTTATCTCTATACATGACTGCACAGAGACATTATGTTATCTCTATACATGACTGCACAGAGACATTATGTTATCTCTATACATGACTGCACAGAGACATTATGTTATCTCTATACATGACTGCATAGAGACATTATGTTATCTCTATACATGACTGCATAGAGACATTATGTTATCTCTATACATGACTGCACAGAGACATTATGTTATCTCTATACATGACTGCACAGAGACATTATGTTATCTCTATACATGACTGCACAGAGACATTATGTTATCTCTATACATGACTGCACAGAGACATTATGTTATCTCTATACATGACTGCACAGAGACATTATGTTATCTCTATACATGACTGCACAGAGACATTATGTTATCTCTATACATGACTGCATAGAGACATTATGTTATCTCTATACATGACTGCACAGAGACATTATGTTATCTCTATACATGACTGCACAGAGACATTATGTTATCTCTATACATGACTGCATAGAGACATTATGTTATCTCTATACATGACTGCACAGAGACATTATGTTATCTCTATACATGACTGCACAGAGACATTATGTTATCTCTATACATGACTGCAGAGACATTATGTTATCTCTATACATGACTGCATAGAGACATTATGTTATCTCTATACATGACTGCATAGAGACATTATGTTATCTCTATACATGACTGCACAGAGACATTATGCTATCTCTATACATGACTGCATAGAGACATTATGTTATCTCTATACATGACTGCATAGAGACATTATGTTATCTCTATACATGACTGCACAGAGACATTATGTTATCTCTATACATGACTGCATAGAGACATTATGTTATCTCTATACATGACTGCACAGAGACATTATGTTATCTCTATACATGACTGCACAGTTAGACATTATGTTATCTCTATACATGACTGCACAGAGACATTATGTTATCTCTATACATGACTGCACAGAGACATTATGTTATCTCTATACATGACTGCACAGAGACATTATGTTATCTCTATACATGACTGCACAGAGACATTATGTTATCTCTATACATGACTGCACAGAGACATTATGTTATCTCTATACATGACTGCACAGAGACATTATGTTATCTCTATACATGACTGCACAGAGACATTATATGTTATCTCTATACATGACTGCATAGAGACATTATCTCTATACATGACTGCACAGAGACATTATGTTATCTCTATACATGACTGCACAGAGACATTATGTTATCTCTATACATGACTGCACAGAGACATTATGTTATCTCTATACATGACTGCATAGAGACATTATGTTATCTCTATACATGACTGCAGACAGACTGACATTATGTTATCTCTATACATGACTGCACAGAGACATTATGTTATCTCTATACATGGCTGCACAGAGACATTATGTTATCTCTATACATGACTGCATAGAGACATTATGTTATCTCTATACATGACTGCACAGAGACATGTTATCTCTATACATGACTGCATAGAGACATTATGTTATCTCTATACATGACTGCATAGAGACATTATGTTATCTCTATACATGACTGCATAGAGACATTATGTTATCTCTATACATGACTGCATAGAGACATTATGTTATCTCTATACATGACTGCACAGAGACATTATGTTATCTCTATACATGACTGCACAGAGACATTATGTTATCTCTATACATGACTGCACAGAGACATTATGTTATCTCTATACATGACTGCACAGAGACATTATGTTATCTCTATACATGACTGCACAGAGACATTATGTTATCTGACTGCTATACATACATGACTGCACAGAGACATTATGTTATCTCTATACATGACTGCACAGAGACATTATGTTATCTCTATACATGACTGCACAGAGACATTATGTTATCTCTATACATGACTGCACAGAGACATTATGTTATCTCTATACATGACTGCACAGAGACATTATGTTATCTCTATACATGACTGCACAGAGACATTATGTTATCTCTATACATGACTGCACAGAGACATTATGTTATCTCTATACATGACTGCACAGATACATGACTGCATTTATGTTATCTCTATACATGACTGCATAGAGACATTATGTTATCTCTATACATGACTGCACAGAGACATTATGTTATCTCTATACATGACTGCATAGAGACATTATGTTATCTCTATACATGACTGCACAGAGACATTATGTTATCTCTATACATGACTGCATAGAGACATTATGTTATCTCTATACATGACTGCATAGAGACATTATGTTATCTCTATACATGACTGCACAGAGACATTATGTTATCTCTATACATGACTGCATAGAGACATTATGTTATCTCTATACATGACTGCACAGAGACTGCATTTATGTTATCTCTATACATGACTGCACAGAGACATTATGTTATCTCTATACATGACTGCACAGAGACATTATGTTATCTCTATACATGACTGCACAGAGACATTATGTTATCTCTATACATGACTGCACAGAGACATTATGTTATCTCTATACATGACTGCACAGAGACATTATGTTATCTCTATACATGACTGCACAGAGACATTATGTTATCTCTATACATGACTGCACAGAGACATTATGTTATCTCTATACATGACTGCATAGAGACATTATGTTATCTCTATACATGACTGCACAGAGACATTATGTTATCTCTATACATGACTGCACAGAGACATTATGTTATCTCTATACATGACTGCACAGAGACATTATGTTATCTCTATACATGACTGCATAGAGACATTATGTTATCTCTATACATGACTGCATAGATTATGTTATCTCTATACATGACTGCACAGAGACATTATGTTATCTCTATACATGACTGCACAGAGAAATTATGTTATCTCTATACATGACTGCACAGAGACATTATGTTATCTCTATACATGACTGCATAGAGACATTATGTTATCTCTATACATGACTGCACAGAGACATTATGTTATCTCTATACATGACTGCATAGAGACATTATGTTATCTCTATACATGACTGCACAGAGACATTATGACTGCATATCTCTATACATGACTGCACAGAGACATTATGTTATCTCTATACATGACTGCACAGAGACATTATGTTATCTCTATACATGACTGCACAGAGACATTATGTTATCTCTATACATGACTGCATAGAGACATTATGTTATCTCTATACATGACTGCACAGAGACATTATGTTATCTCTATACATGACTGCATAGAGACATTATGTTATCTCTATACATGACTGCACAGAGACATTATGTTATCTCTATACATGACTGCACAGAGACATTATGTTATCTCTATACATGACTGCATAGAGACATTATGTTATCTCTATACATGACTGCACAGAGACATTATGTTATCTCTATACATGACTGCATAGAGACATTATGTTATCTCTATACATGACTGCACAGAGACATTATGTTATCTCTATACATGACTGCATAGAGACATTATGTTATCTCTATACATGACTGCACAGAGACATCATTTTGTCCTGTGGCTTTCATCAAGTTAGATCTTAAGTGAATATGCTGTAATTCAAATGTAAATATTCCGCACAATACAAGTATTTAACAAGGCCTTATTTTGAGCGTCTAGTTTTACCCTAATACAGTGGCCTGTAACACATGGTTTTCAGGCCTGCAGGTCACATTATGCTGACTTGCAAAATGATGTGTTGTTCCTGCTGGAATCCAGAGAGACATTCACCCGCAACCTGCATTCCGAATGACTGCCAGGTTGGGAAGACTAAGATACTAAGATACTAGACCACCTAAACCATCTAAACCACCTAAACCATCTAAACTGGAACAACCAATTTCAATAACGGTTGCAATAAATCAGATTGGATTAGTAACAGATTGGATTAGATTGGATTAGTTTAGAAACATGTATGTTATTTATATTTAAGTAGCATAACATTTATGAATCAATCAATGTACATGCAAAATATGATAATGATAGGGGTGGTTTTGGTTCAACACTGGTTATTAACACCAACACTGGGGTTATTTTACACCAATGAGTGTTAATTTAACACCTGAATCAACACTCAAGATGCTACACTGAAGAATCAACACTAGGTAACACTGGCAAATGTTCTGTGCACGTGCACAGTGCCTTCAGAAAGTATTCCACCTGCTTTACTTATTCCACTTTTTTTGTGTTACAAATATCACCCATCTACACACAATACTCCATAATGACGAGGAGAAAATCTGTTTTTAGAATAAAGACAAAAATATGAAATACAGAAATATCTCATTTCCATAAGTATTCACACCTCTGAGTCAGAGGTGGCGATAACAGCTTTGAGTTTTCTTGGTTGTCTGTACTAATGTACATCTGGATTCAGGGATTTTCGCAGCTTTGAGTTTTCTTGGTTGTCTGTACTAATGTACATCTGGATTCAGGGATTTTCGCAGCTTTGAGTTTTCTTGGTTGTCTGTACTAATGTACATCTGGATTCAGAGATTTTCGCAGCTTTGAGTTTTCTTGGTTGTCTGTACTAATGTACATCTGGATTCAGAGATTTTCTCCCATTCTTCCCACCATATTTTTTCAAGTTCAATTTTCAATTAAATTCAAGTCTGGGCTGGGCCACTCAAGGACTTTCACATTCTTGTTCTGATGCCATACCAGCGTTGCTTTGGCTGGATGCTTGCGGTCATTGTCCTGTTGGAATGTAAATCTTTGCCCCAAGTCTAAGGTTTTTTGCAACTGAAGCAGGTTCTCATCAATCCATTTATTGTTCCCTCTATCCTCACCAGTCTCTCAGTCCAGGCCACTGAAGAGCATCCCCATACCATGATGCTGCCACCACCATGCTTCAAGATAGGGATGGTGTTAAGATGGGAGATGAGCAGTATCTGGTTTTCTCCAGACATAGCGCTTTGCATTCAGGCCAAAGAGTTACATTTTTGTCTCCTCAGAACACATAATATATTGCCTTATGCACTGTCTTTCATGTGCCTTTCTGCAAACTCCAGGTGTGATGTCAAGACTTTTTTTCTCAAGGGTGGCTTCCGTCTGGCTACTCTCCCATAAAACCCAGAATGGTGAAGTGCTGTATAGACTGTTGTCCTTCTGGCAGGTTGTCCCATCTCAGCCAATGAGCTCTGTAGTTCTGTCAGAGTGGTCATTGGGTCCTTGGTCACATACCTGACAAAGGTCCTTCTTGCCCGGTTGATCAGTTTGGTCGGGCGGCCAGCTCTAGGCAGTCTGGGTAGTTACATATGATGGAGACCACTGTGCTCTTGGAAACTTTCAACACTCTACAAATGGTTTAATACCGTTACCCAGATATATGCCTCATCACAATCCTGTCTCGGAGATCTACCGACAGTTACTTGGACTTGATGGAATAGTTTCTGCTCTGACATGCACTGTCAACTGTGGGACTTTATAGAGACAGAAGTTGCTTTCTAAACCATGTCCAAACAATTGAATTGTCCACAGGTGGACTCCAATCAAGTTGTCGTGATGTCTCAAGGATGATCAAAGGAAATTGGATGCACCTGAGCTCAGTGTGGAGTGCCATAGCAAAGGGGCGTGAATACTTATGTAAATCAGATATTTCTCATTTTCTCATTTTCAATAAATGTGCAAACATTTCTAAAACATGTTTTCACTTTGTAATTAAGGGGTATTGTGTGATTTAATGATTTAATTCATTCTGAATTCAGGCTGTAGCACAACAAAATGTGGAATAAGTCAAGGGGTATGAATACTTTCTGAAGGCACTGTATATCTGTGTGCACTGTCTCTAACAATGTATCTGTGTTCATGTGCATGCCCATGGCCCAGCAGTAATTCTGTGTTTATCAACTCTTTATTATGGCCGCATCATCATTTACAATAGGAGCATCTGCTCATTACCTAGTCTGTGCATGGGGCAAATTGCTTTTACAGGGAGCCAGCCAGCATAGGGACACTCAACGGTGGAGCGCAAATCTAGACACCCGCACCGGACGATTTACAGAAGCTGTTACTCCAAAACTAGATTCAGAGAAACGCTTATATTTTAGGGGGATCAAATAATTAGCCAGGGCTGGTAGTTTGAGGAGGCACAAGGCGATTGGTGAATTAGAAAAAGAGGGCTTTATAGAAATCCCATTGAGCCTAAGCATTTTATGGCTACCTACAGCTGTGGAGTAAAAACAAATATCACATCTGGCTACATGTCTCTAATTTATCTGTTTTGCTCCTAAATTACAACCTGGCGCGATGCAATGGAAAACCAGTGGGAAGCAGAAAAAGGAGAATTCCTATCTCCTCTCTCACATTTAGCATATTAACTCCTGTAACCAGCGAGGATAAAGAGAGACGAGTCGGAGGGCGAAGCACCTAGCAGGGGAAAAAACAAAGATGCCTGACGAAACGCTTTATTCGAGACAATAACTGAGCCTGCTGCTGAGATCTAATGGAAACTAGCAGTAGAGAACGTGTTACTCATCCATGATTCAGTCAATTATTAGACTGAAAATATGACATGAAGAATGTCTTGGCTGTCTGAAACGTTGGCAATTTAGACAATTAGACAAAAGAGAAACGATATAAACAATACTGCAAATTGTAAAACAAGTTGGAAATCAGACAATACATTCTACCAATATCAATGCCAGTAGATGGAAACTATAGGAGGTACTGTATATCTAAGCTAAACCACTTCCCCCTTCCTCCCTGATCACATTGACATGAGCCAATGACGAGCGGTGTGACACATTGGCTGGGACAGATCGGAGTCTGTCAGGACGCATCGAAAAGCCCGGTGTCATCCCTCAACCTGAAGGCTGACATTATTCTCCATCTTTCTGGGGGGAGGGGGGGTTAAAAGATCTTTGACATTCATGGATGTGTGGACCCCCCGCGGCTATGTGACAGCATGGCGGAGAGCGATGTCATCACCAGCCCCCCCTGAATCTGTGGTCACCAGCGCGCCAGGGGGCAAGGGGGCGACGGGGTGAAGAGAGGGGGTGAAGGAATGAGGGAGACAGGGCTGTGACAGATTAGAACAGTAAGACGGGTATGCATCATAATTCTTAGTTGGGTTGTTTCACACACACACACACACACACACACACACACACACACACACACACACACACACGCAGACACACCCTCAATAACACATTTGTAGGACAAATATAAAGGCACTCCATCTGAGAATATCTGAAACACCGATCACACAGCCTCATTCCCAAACTGACAAAATATATGATCACTATCCTTTCTTTTCTCCCTGAATTACAAAGTAATGCCCGTATATGAATGAAAGCCCAACAGCATTTGGGTAGATTTACTGTACTACTATAAACCTACAGGGCTCCACTGAGGGAACTTGATATAGTTCCGGACAATCATTTACTACACAACTAGCCTCAGCCATATGCATGGAGCAGTGATTGAGGACTATGTATTTCCATATGTTGTATTATCCTTCCTGTCAAGACTCACCACTCCGACCAAGGCCTTATTAGGTCTGGGAGTCCCCTCTGTAGTAAGAATCATGTCCGCAGGGACCTGTAGACACTCTCTGTCTCTTTTGCTGACATATCTCCATATGCTCTGAGTAGGCTGTATATATCCACCCTATCACCCATATCTCCATATGCTCTGAGTAGGCTGTATATATCCACCCTATCACCCATATCTCCATATGCACTGAGTAGGCTGTATATATCCACCCTATCACCCATATCTCCATATGCACTGAGTAGGCTGTATATATCCACCGTATCACCCATATCTCCATATGCTCTGAGTAGGCTGTATATATCCACTATATCACCCATATCTCCATATGCTCTGAGTAGGCTGTATATATCCACCGTATCACCCATATCTCCATATGCTCTGAGTAGGCTGTATATATCCACCCTATCACCCATATCTCCATATGCTCTGAGTAGGCTGTATATATCCACCCTATCACCCATATCTCCATATGCTCTGAGTAGGCTGTATATATCCACCCTATCACCCAAATCTCCATATGCTCTGAGTAGGCTGTATATATCCACCCTATCACCCATATCTCCATATGCTCTGAGTAGGCTGTATATATCCACTATATCACCCAAATCTCCATATGCTCTGAGTAGGCTGTATATATCCACTATATCACCCAAATCTCCATATGCTCTGAGTAGGCTGTATATATCCACTATATCACCCATATCTCCATATGCTCTGAGTAGGCTGTATATATCCACTATATCACCCATATCTCCATATGCTCTGAGTAGGCTGTATATATCCACTATATCACCCATATCTCCATATGCTCTGAGTAGGCTGTATATATCCACTATATCACCCATATCTCCATATGCTCTGAGTAGGCTGTATATATCCACTATATCACCCATATCTCCATATGCTCTGAGTAGGCTGTATATATCCACTATATCACCCATATCTCCATATGCTCTGAGTAGGCTGTATATATCCACTATATCACCCATATCTCCATATGCACTGAGTAGGCTGTATATATCCACCGTATCACCCATATCTCCATATGCTCTGAGTAGGCTGTATATATCCACCGTATTACCCATATCTCCATATGCTCTGAGTAGGCTGTATATATCCACCCTATCACCCATATCTCCATATGCTCTGAGTAGGCTGTATATATCCACTATATCACCCAAATCTCCATATGCTCTGAGTAGGCTGTATATATCCACTATATCACCCAAATCTCCATATGCACTGAGTAGGCTGTATATATCCACTATATCACCCAAATCTCCATATGCTCTGAGTAGGCTGTATATATCCACCGTATCACCCATATCTCCATATGCTCTGAGTAGGCTGTATATATCCACCGTATCACCCATATCTCCATATGCTCTGAGTAGGCTGTATATATCCACTATATCACCCATATCTCCATATGCTCTGAGTAGGCTGTATATATCCACTATATCACCCATATCTCCATATGCTCTGAGTAGGCTGTATATATCCACTATATCACCCATATCTCCATATGCTCTGTGTCAGTTAGTTCCAGGCTCTGGTCTTCATCGCTGGGCTGTGAACCCTCATAGGCCTCTCGGTGAGCTTCAGGAGACTCTCAGGAGGTAGAGGGACAGGAAGATGAAGTCCCCAGGGACCAGTGTGTGTGGAGTGTGTGTGGAGAAGGGGGTGACGAGGTGGTGTGTGATTTGAGGTTTCAAAATTGGTGGTGTGTGGTGTCGACAGCGTTGACTCCCTAGTGGGGAGAACACAAGTTAAGGTCCCCTGTGGTTCAGGGAGAGAGAGGGGAGCTGTGACACACACGTATGACACTCTATGCACCCTTTGTTACACACACATACACACACCACACAAACACACACCACACAAACACACTCACACCAACACACACCACACAAACACACACCACACGTACACACACCACACAAACACACCACACACCAACACACTCACACCAACACACACCACACAAACACACTCACACCAACACACTCACACCAACACAAACACCCACACAAACACACTCACACC
>NC_056434.1:69961159-69963659 GCF_018296145.1 Oncorhynchus tshawytscha | reverse complement strand
ACGGTAAACAGGTGCACGGTAAACATGTACGGTAAACAGGTACAGTAAACATGTACGGTAAACATGCACGGTAAACATGTACGGTAAACAGGTACGGTAAACATGCACGGTAAACATGTACGGTAAACAGGTACGGTAAACATGCACGGTAAACATGTACGGTAAACATGTACGGTAAACATGTACGGTAAACATGCACGGTAAACATGCACGGTAAACATGTACGGTAAACAGGTACGGTAAACATGTACGGTAAACAGGTACGGTAAACATGTACGGTAAACATGTACGGTAAACAGGTACGGTAAACAGGTACGGTAAACAGGTACGGTAAACATGTACGGTAAACAGGTACAGTAAACATGTACGGTAAACATGTGCGGTAAACATGTACGGTAAACATGTACGGTAAACATGCACGGTAAACATGTACGGTAAACATGTACGGTAAACATGTACGGTAAACAGGTACGGTAAACATGTACGGTAAACATGTACGGTAAACATGTATGGTAAACATGTACGGTAAACATGTACGGTAAACATGCACGGTAAACATGTACGGTAAACATGCACGGTAAACAGGTACGGTAAACAGGTACGGTAAACATGCACGGTAAACATGTACGGTAAACAGGTACAGTAAACATGTACGGTAAACATGCACGGTAAACATGTACGGTAAACAGGTACGGTAAACATGCACGGTAAACATGTACGGTAAACAGGTACGGTAAACATGCACGGTAAACATGTACGGTAAACATGTACGGTAAACATGTACGGTAAACATGCACGGTAAACATGCACGGTAAACATGTACGGTAAACAGGTAAAACATGTACGGTAAACAGGTACGTAAACATGTACGGTAAACATGTACGGTAAACAGGTACGGTAAACAGGTACGGTAAACAGGTACGGTAAACATGTACGGTAAACAGGTACGGTAAACATGTACGGTAAACATGTGCGGTAAACATGTACGGTAAACATGTACGGTAAACATGCACGGTAAACATGTACGGTAAACATGTACGGTAAACATGTACGGTAAACATGTACGGTAAACATGTACGGTAAACATGTACGGTAAACATGTACGGTAAACAGGTACGGTAAACATGTACGGTAAACATGTACGGTAAACATGTACGGTAAACATGCACGGTAAACATGTACGGTAAACATGTACGGTAAACATGCACGTTAAACATGTACGGTAAACATGTACGGTAAACAGGTACGGTAAACATGTACGGTAAACATGTACGGTAAACAGGTACGGTAAACAGGTACGGTAAACATGTACGGTAAACAGGTACGGTAAACATGTACGGTAAACATGTACGGTAAACAGGTACGGTAAACAGGTACAGTAAACATGTACGGTAAACAGGTACGGTAAACATGTACGGTAAACATGTACGGTAAACATGCACGGTAAACATGTACGGTAAACAGGTACAGTAAACATGTACGGTAAACATGTACGGTAAACATGTACGGTAAACAGGTACGGTAAACAGGTACGGTAAACATGTACGGTAAACAGGTACAGTAAACATGTACGGTAAACATGTACGGTAAACATGTACGGTAAACAGGTACAGTAAACATGCACGGTAAACATGTACGGTAAACAGGTACGGTAAACATGTACGGTAAACAGGTACAGTAAACAGGTACGGTAAACATGCACGGTAAACATGTACGGTAAACAGGTACGGTAAACATGCACGGTAAACATGTACGGTAAACATGCACGGTAAACATGTACGGTAAACATGCACGGTAAACATGTACGGTAAACATGTACGGTAAACAGGTACGGTAAACATGTACGGTAAACATGTACGGTAAACATGTACGGTAAACATGTACGGTAAACATGTACGGTAAACAGGTACGGTAAACATGCACGGTAAACAGGTACGGTAAACATGTACGGTAAACATGTACGGTAAACATGTACGGTAAACATGTACGGTAAACAGGTACGGTAAACATGTACGGTAAACATGTACGGTAAACATGTACGGTAAACATGCACGATAAACATGTACGGTAAACATGTACGGTAAACATGCACGGTAAACATGCACGGTAAACATGTACGGTAAACAGGTACGGTAAACATGTACGGTAAACAGGTACGGTAAACATGTACGGTAAACAGGTACGGTAAACAGGTACGGTAAACAGGTACGGTAAACATGTACGGTAAACAGGTACGGTAAACATGTACGGTAAACATGTACAGTAAACATGTACGGTAAACAGGTACGGTAAACATGTACGGTAAACAGGTACGGTAAACAGGTACAGTAAACATGTACGGTAAACAGGTACGGTAAACATGTACGGTAAACATGTACGGTAAACATGCACGGTAAACATGTACGGTAAACAGGTACGGTAAACATGTACGGTAAACATGTACGGTAAACATGCACAGTAAACAGATCTTGCTGTTATTACACAGGCAACAACAACCTCA
>NC_056434.1:69941159-69956159 GCF_018296145.1 Oncorhynchus tshawytscha | reverse complement strand
AGCGAGAGACAGACAGACAGACAGACAGACAGACAGACAGACAGACAGACAGACAGACAGACAGACAGATGACATAATTTGTGCACCATGAGAAAGAGCGCCACCATGTGGTGGTCTCCGATAGTGGTTTCCCAGAGTCCCGGTAAGAGCACTGATAATGGCCAGCAGGAGACATGGATACAGAACAGACACACACACCGCAAACAAGAAGAGTAGACTAGTGGTAATGAGAGTACCCCTAACCAACTCAATGTCCACTGACACTACCAGTTCCGCACTAACACACGGTTAGGAGGTTCCTGGGTGGAGGATTGTCCATGTAGAAAAGGTTCAATTGTGTTTGGTGATGATGTGGTTCAGAGTTCTTCTAACCTGTTCAGGGTTTTTAACAAAACATAGTTTTGCTCAGTTGTCTTTTTCTCACTTTTTTTGACAAGAAGTGGATTCCTTAGACACCTCCAAAAAGTCTGATTTGAGGCTAATAAAGCAATGTATGATTTACAGTACGTCAAAAGGTTATGTTTAAGAACATTTAAAAGAGATCCTGTCATGATATGAGCGATGGTTTTTACCAAACATTGAAAGGAACCTTACTTTAATTAGTGTGTATATCTGTGACAGATATTAGATGAAAGGTGGTTTTGAGAGATTCATTTGGGGGGTGGGGGGTTCTTGAATGGTGCTCTTCATTTGAATGAGTTGTTATTGAATTTGAATTAAAATATAAATATAAGTGGCAATATGTCATTTTAAGGCAACCTGACCAAATTCACAAAGAAAGTCTAAAAAGCGGTAGATCTGATATATGTGCGCTCTTTCTATGCTTCCTGTTCTTAAGTTTTGTTTTTGTGTCTTTTACTTTGGGTTTTGTACACCCTTCAAACAGCTGAAAATACAATGTTTTTGGTTATGGAAAATATATTTCATAGCGGTTTAGTTGGTGCAATGATTCTCTACACTACACTAGCTTGTTTTATCACAAACTGAAATTAGGAAAACTATTAAGAGTTTTAGCAACCAGGAAATGGCGGAGCGATTTCTTCACAGTGCAACCTTAAGATGACAATTGAAAACGATCAAAGGTCAAATGTGTTCTACACTGCTACATCACAAGCACTGAGTGTTTCTTTCAATGTGGGTCTTAATGGTAGTTGTTCTTGTTGTTGCTGTCTCTTGCATTTGATGTAATTGAAATGCAATCAACCCCTACTCTGACGCCCAGCATATGAAAAACAGGGGTTTGGGGTTATGCATTCTATGTGTGGTCACCCCACGTTCACCTCTCCCGTACTCTAATGGGTCAGCGAGGGAGAGAGACAGGGAACTTCAAAGCAGAGAGAGATCATGCACACACTCACTAATGTGGTCCCAAGATGCAGCTATTTCATTCCAGCCCAGCCAAGGACCTTTGATGCTGCAGCTGATGGACCATTGTTAAAAAAGAGCCATCAGCAGATATGAGAGGATGATTCTCTCTCAGGGTAATAGACTATGATTCTGAGCGGGACACACTGTACCAGCAGACACACACAGCATCACAACACTACGATAACCCCTATGAGTCCGCCTCTTTGTAAGACTCTCCAGTGTGTTACTCAGTCCAGTTTACTATTGAGATATTATTCCTCTAGAAATCATAACCTCGGGGTATTTTACAATGTAGGGTGTATCAAAGCACTGGTTCATTTTGTTAGAATTCAAAAGCATATTAGCTTATCATGACATCACGGAGAGGGAAATACAGTCCAAACCAAAGGAAGCGGAGCAGAGAAATAGAGGCTTAAAGAGAGAGGACTGGGTGTGAGAAATACAGGGCTCAACGGCATCAGTGACCGCTCGGCTCCTCGTGCACCCGCCACTTTGAGGGGGTCATGGCGGGCCTGGCAGACTGCGTCTCGCATGGCCTAAAGTGAGTAGGCCGGGGGTACCTCCAGGCCAGCGGCCCCACTCCCAGCAGAGCGGCCCGGATCTCCCCATACTTCACTCCTCCTCGCTGGGCAAGTCAGGAACCGCTTGGGCATGGGCTCTGAAGCTCCGGAGCTGTACCCACACACCCCTGGGAGGTGATGGGAGGTGACCCTGCCTGGCTCCAACTGTCAGCTAGCCAGCAGAGGAGAGGAGAGGGGGAGAAAAGGATGACAAGGGGGTTAGGTGTGAGGTTTCCAGGGACACATTTGTCAGGCAGTTTGGTGTGGATTGTCTTTGCTGAGTGGAGAGTGGGTTCAGTCAAACCACACTGATCAGACTGCTCCCCCCCTCCATCTTTCTCTCTCTGTGACCCTTTCTTTCCCTTCCCCTTTCGGCCACCAACATATGTACGGTAAAACACTCTCTTACATTCACACACACGCACACGCACACATTCTGAATATAGAGAGTCCAATCCAGTTGATCGAATGCTGTGACATTCTTACGTTAACAACTCTTCTTTCCATTGATCACAACACACTACAGGAAGGGTTCCAGAGGTCACAATCCACAGGTCACAGCCACCATGAAAAAACAACATTACTTCTGTCAAGTCAAGTCACAATTTATTTAAAGTGCAAGTCTCAACCCATCTTACACGAAGCTCTGAGTTTTAGCTAATGGAGGATTTGGGCCAGGATTCAATCCGATCCACGGTTACAGCGCGCTTGACCTTTAAAGGTCAATTACGATTGAGCCGAAGTCCGCGGCGTTTACCGTTAATGCGATGTCTGTGAATGTCTGGGAAACTGCATTTAATAGCCACATTGTCGGCTGTACATAGTGCTGCGCTATGAATTGAATCCTGGCACTAGTCTCAGATTGTTGAATAGAGAATATCACACACACAGTGGCTGTGCTAATCAACAATACCTACTCCTCAGTGTCACGACTAAATCATCTGTTAAGACATACACAAAAGTATGTCAACATCCCTTCAAACTAGTGGACATTGCTATTTCAGCCACTCCGTTGCTGATAGGTGTATTAAATCAAGCACAATCTCAACACACAAACATTGACAGTAGAATGGTCTTACATAAGAGCTCAGTGACTTTCATTGTGGCACCGTCACAGGATGCCACCTTTCCAACAAGTCAGTTTGTCATATTTCTGCCCTTCTAGAGCTGTTATTGTGAAGTGGAAACGTCTACTAGCAACAACGGCTGAGACACAAAGTGGTAGGCCACACAAGCTCAGAGAACGGGACTGCCGAGTCCTGAGGTGCTTAAGCATGTAAAAATCGTCTGTCCTCGGTTGCAACACTCACTACGGAGTTCTAAACCTGCCTCTGGAATCAACATCAGCACAATATCTGTTCGTCGGGAGCTTCATTAACTGGGTTTCCATGGCCGGGCAGCCGCACACAAGCCTAAGATCACCTTGCGCAATACCAAGCTTCGGCAGGAGTGGTGTAAAGCTTGGCGCCATTGGACTCTGGAGCAGTGGAAACACGTTCTCTGGAGTGATGAATCACGCTTCACCATCTGGCAAATCTGAGTTTGGCTAACGCCAGGAGAATGCTACCTGCTCCAATGCATAGCGCCAACTGTAATGTTTGGTGGAGGATAAATAATGGGGCTGTTTTCATGGTTCGGGCTAGGCCCCTTAGTTCCAGTGAAGGGAAATCTTAACGCTACAGCATACAATGACATTCTATACAATTCTGTGCTTCCAACTTTGTGGCAACAATTTGGGGAAGGCCCTTTCCTGTTTCAGCATGATAATGCCCCCGTGCACAAAGCGAGGTCCATACAGAAATGGTTTGTTGAGATCAGTATGGAAAAACTTGACTGGTGTCACGTCCTGACCTTAGTTCCTTTTTTATGTCTCGGTTTTAGTTTGGTCAGTGCGTGAGTTGGGGTGGGCATTCTATGTTTTTGTTCTATGTGTTGTATTTCTGCTTTTGGTCTGGTATGGTTCCCAATCAGAGGCAGCTGTCAATCGTTGTCTCTGATTGAGAACCATACATAGGTAGCCTGTGTTCCAACTATGATTTGTGGGTGTTTGTTTTCTGTTTAGTGTTTATCACCTGACAGAACTGGTTCGTTTCTTCCATTTCACTTTGTTATTTTGTTTTGTGCGTTCAGTCAAATAAATGATGACGAACACTTAATACGCTGCATATTGGTCCGATATTTCCTACTCCTCCTCAGACGACGAAGAAATTCGTTACAACTGGCCTGCACAGAGCCCTGACCTCAACCCCACTGAACACCTTTGGGATGAATTGGAACGCCAACTGCAAGCCAGGCCTAATCACCCAATATCAGTGCCCGACCTCACTAATGCTCTCGTGGCTGAATGGAATCAAGTCCCTGCAGCAATGATCCAACATCTAGTGGAAAGCCTTCCCAGAAGAGTGGAGGCTGTTATAGCAGCAAAGGGGGGGACAAATTCCATATTAATGCCCATGATTTAGGAATGAGATGTTCGACGAGCAGGTGTCCACATTCTTTGGCAGATAAAGAAAAGACCACACCACCAGTTTGTGTGTACCCAGACCACCAGTTCCCTCCTGAATACAGACTGGTGTGTGTGTGTGTGTGTGTGTGTGTGTGTGTGTGTGTGTGTGTGTGTGTGTGCGTGTGTGTGTGTCAGTCACGCTGGCCGGCCGGCGGCGGTGGTCCATTATTGAGCTGTTGAGAGGCGCAGCGGCTGATAAATTCAAACTCTTTGTGTAATTGTCTCTCGCATCTGAATACAAATCCCAGCCCTTATGATTCATCATATTTATTTTTTTATTTCCTCCGGCAACATCTTTTATTAGTTGTGCACTCAGCGGCGACATTTAATTTCTGCAGGAGGGAACAACAGAGGCGGTTGATGATTATTATTGAGAATGTGATACTACAGAGGCTGAAATAAAATCTATAGTGCATTAAAGTGACAGATTAGGAGGGGAGGAGGGTTCATTTACAAGTGTTAAGACATCACGGCTAATGCCTTGCAACACCAAATGAAAATCAACCGTTTTATTTTCTCTCTCAGTATATATATATATATGTGTGTGTGTGTGTGTGTGTGTGTGTGTGTGTGTGTGTGTGTGTGTGTGTGTGTGTGTGTGTGTGTGTGTGTGTGTGTGTGTATGGTGTGTGGTGTGTATGTGTGTGTGGTGTGTGTGTGTGTGTGTGTGTGTGTGTGTGTGTGTGTGTGTGTGTGTGTGTGTGTGTGTGTGTGTGTGTGTGTGTGTGGTGTGTGTGTGTGTGTGTGTGTGTGTGTGTGTGTGTGTGTGTGTGTGGTGTGTGGTGTGTGGTGTGTGTGTGTGTGTGTGTGTGTGTGTGTGTGTGTGTGTGTGTGTGTGTATGTGTGTGTGTGTGTGTGTGTGTGTGTGTATGTGTGTGTGTGGTGTGTGTGTGTGTGTGTGTGTGGTGTGTGTGTGTGTGTGTGTGTGTGTGTGTGTGTGTGTGTGTGTGTGTGTGTGTGTGTGTGTGTGTGTGTGTGTGTGTGTGTATGTGTGTGTGTGTGTGTGAGACACAGACTCATCTCAGAACACAAACCCTGTCCACTCACTGAAATGAAAACAGCTCCATCTAAATCTCAGAAGTTTAAATTGTAAACATGTGCCTGATGCCAAGGACATAATATAATACACGGGTGATATCAAGGCAAATTATTCACACCTTTCAAACGTTTTGTATTATTCAAATATTCATCAAATAATGTATTGTTTACAGTAGTTTTGTATAATAGTATGTGTATCACTGTGAGTGCAGCTGTACTAGAAGAGTTACTGCCACTGTTTCTAATAGTAGTAGTAGTACAAATTCAGTGATAGTATAAATATTAGTATTACAGCAGTTATCGTAGAATACCATAGTAGCAGAGGCAGTGGTAGTGTTAGTTCTAGTAGTCATTGTGCTTACGCTTAAAAACAAAATGCTAATTTGAAGTCTCCTGCTGTTTAGTCTGAACCACATTGAAAATGATGACAATGGACAGATATGAATCATTTACATGCCCATCTTCCAGAATGAATGACTTACAATAGGGATACAAGCAGAAAAGATCAAATTAGCTCTAATGACATAATGGCCCATCTCTTTATAGCTGACATGTTGAATCATTTTCCAACCAGACCCATTGTATTGATTTTCATCAGGAGAGAAACTTGATCCTGGCTGTATCCCCTTTAACTGACTCTAACTATATGATGCCCCCAGATATTTATGTATTCTGTCAGATTTCAAAGAGTTTGGAGCTAACCAGAACCATGCAGAGGGTGGACAATCAGGGCCTGCTCTATGGGGTGGCGAAGCCGGGAATGGACCCCCTGATAGAATTCATGCCCCCCCCAAACAGTTTTGTTTCCTCATAAGCATAACAAATGGTATATGAATTACCCTGTCCGGTTTTGTCAATGTTGCGCCATTGGGCCTGCCAATAGAGCAGACTGGGACAGAGGCAATACGCTGGGTGTGCACTTATGATCTGAGGAGGGGGGTGGGGGAGTGGGAACGTAATAATCTAATATTTAGTAGTTAAAATCCAAAAATGCATTCTGATTGGTAACCTAGGTATACAATGTCATAAGGTACCGCCTTCATTAACTTGTTTGGGAAGCTCATTGGATCCCAGGGCAGGATTTAGTTTCTTACGGAGAGGGGAAAAACATGTGCCCTTTTACAGACAGCTACAGCCAATAGCTACTTGCTTTGTTAGGTTTTGGTAGCAGCGCGCTGAATAGTTATAGCTAGTTGGTCACGCTTTCATCAGCATATATATCTGAAAATGGCTGGGCACTGCCAACAGCAAAACAATGGAAGACCACCTATGTGGACAGCGTTGCCAAGCTCACCGACCAGTCTGCAGCAGGCCGGACCACCGAGGTTGAGGAGCCTACAGTAACATCAAATGTAATACCGCCCCGTCCCCCACACCACCCTCTGACCAACAAGGTGGAGAAAAGCCATGGCCTAGCACCTAGCAGCACGAGGGTGGCATCACAACAAGCACCTGCACCTCTGTTACCCCAGCCACTAGCACCTAGCAGCACGAGGGTGGCATCACAACAAGCACCTGCACCTCTGTTACCCCAGCCACTAGCACCTAGCAGCACGAGGGTGGCATCACAACAAGCACCTGCACCTCTGTTACCCCAGCCACTAGCACCTAGCAGCATGAGGGTGGCAACACAACAAGCACCTGCACCTCTGTTACCCCAGCCACTAGCACCTAGCAGCATGAGGGTGGCAACACAATAAGCACCTGCACCTCTGTTTCCCCAGCCACTAGCACCTAGCAGCACGAGGGTGGCATCACAACAAGCACCTGCACCTCTGTTACCCCAGCCACTAGCACCTAGCAGCACGAGGGTGGCATCACAACAAGCACCTGCACCTCTGTTACCCCAGCCACTAGCACCTGGCGGCGTGTTGAATCGAACCGAAACTGAACCAGTGGAGGAAGAGTTTATTGTGGCTGGTACATTCTGGAAAAGTCCAGTCGCAACCACAGTCTTCAACAACAACTGGACCCCACTCGGTGTTCCTCAAAGATACGGCGGTGTCTTTGTCAGCAATGCAGACTGTGCTGTTGGCGCTAAAACATGATTAACATTTTTGGGGGCATCTACAGCAATGTGCGAAAATTCGTTCTCCACCCTGAAGAATGTATTCAGTGAACACAGAGTTTGTTACATCAACAAAAAGCCCAGTTTGTCCAGCTGGGATTTGAGAGGGACCTGACAAGTACATTTTTCCAGGAGGAGGCTGCAACTCCTCTAAATGGTAAGCTTCAACCTTTATGGGCCTGGCTGTTGTAATGGTGAATGTAATGAATAGTTTAGCCCCTTGGTTTTTACTTCAATGCATCTTTCAGTTGTATCTGTGATTCTTAACATCATTAGGCTACTTGCTTTTGCCGGTCTAATTGCTATTGATAGATATACAGCGTTGTATTATTTGATGGTTATCGGGACAATGACCAATGTTGCCTAATTGGTTGTGTTCTGAGGTGAGCCCTGGTGCAGTGCTCCTGATGTTCTGGCTGTCCACCCCAGTGGTGCTGAAATTGGCAGCACATCTTACGTTATCCTTTCATCTGACTGGCGGTAGCCTTCTGTCCATGGTCCTGAATCGATGGTTACGGTGCGTGGTATGTGCTGTTTCAATGAGCTACCAGTCTTCGTGAGGCTTTTTTTCAACATGGCATGCTTTCTTGTGAAAAAATGACAATTGTTGTGTGCGGCTGCATTCCATAAAGGCCAGTTGTTGTTTTTTTATATGTCAAATATGTCGCAGTAGTAGGACCAATGCTGTGTGTAAAGAATTAAAATAAGTATTTCACTCTATTATAATTCACTTGCATAACACATTATTTGTGTGATAGGCTACTGTAAAGTGATACTATGAAAACGCCCCCTCCCTGCTCTCTTGCTATAGCGTGTGTGTGTGTGTGCGTATGTGTGTGTGCGTGTGTGTGTGTGTGCGTGTGAGTGCGTGTGTGTATGTGTGTGTGTGTGTGAGTGTGTATATGAGACTCTCCCACACAGGAAATATTGCACACCTGGAGAAGTGGTGGCTGGGTTACACTGATTGCATAGTGTCACAAATTCGACAGCAATGTAGCCTATGGTTCAAATGACTGAAGGTTAAACTATGATACACTTATATGTAACAGATACATTTTGTACATTTGAATAGTAGTAGGAACCATCTACATTGTTTTATTAGGGCTCTAAAGCAAAACTAGTTGTGCCCCTCCATGGAATTAAAATCCCCCTCAGGCATGTCTTCCTGGAGCCGGCCCTGTGGACGATCACTATCCAAGATGGCTGCCAGACAGGAATGGGGAGTGAGAGAGAGAGAGAGAGAGAGAGAGAGAGAGAGAGAGAGAGAGAGAGAGAGAGAGAGTCCAGGACAATCAATCTGAAATTGGTTATTGTTTTTGGCTCTTATTTCTCTGTTGTCTTATGGTGTAGCAACCAGTAAAATATTGCCTGAAATGCTCCATTGTGTGAATAAAGCCATTGAGAGCAATGGGTAAGACAAATGGCCAGGCGTTTAAGACCTACAAAGGAACTAGCTCCCCCTTAAAATACAGATCTGTTAATTATATAACAATGGATGTTTACATTCGGTAAAGTGAGGAATTTTATAGGAAAGCTTCAATATTTGACATGATTGTGGAGACATCCGATACACCAGAAAGTAGATAGCCTACCTACCTGTTCCCTTCCTCCTTTCCACTCCTCTGTGAGAACATTCAGCATGTATCAGTGGCACACTAACACTCTATCTGCAATCATCCCCAATATAATTGTGCAATCTGAGATGATATTTCTATAACAGCGTTGGAGTCTCGCTCCTCGACAGAAACACCCTGAACCAAATCAAATCCTGGGGTCAGCACAGCTTTTGGAGAACTCCCTTAGATAAAGTCTTGTTCCGCTGCTCAACATATTAGAGTTGATTTGGTGGGGACGGAGCAGAAGATATGATACATTCATCTAGGCTTTTTCAATCTCTGAGGCTGGGACTGTATTGATATGGTGCATATCTAATTTCCTCTCTTTTTTTGTCCACCTGATTCATGCTCCCCCCAGAGGTGAGGCGCAGTGCTATTGTGGACCCCACGGAGCATTAACAACAGCCTGCATCGCCTCCCACATCTGATCTCACTAAATCACACAATATAGCCGAGGGGGAAGGGGAGGGGGCGCATGGGGAGGGAGGGGGAAACCTGGGAGGGAGGGTGAGCCTGAACTGTCTGCCAATGTCTGAGACATGACTCAGAAACACACGCAAACGCACACGCACACGCACACACACACAGTCGATGTCCACTCCATGTTATGTCACTGAGGTTTAGATGACCAATGTCACAGAGCCAGAGGGGCATCCATTTCACATATTGCAGCCAATACCTCATTTCAATTACATTCACCAGGAGAAAATATATAAATAAACAACTGCTATAATCAGAAATCGGTATGTGAGCCCCACTGTCCCCAAAGGAGCGAGGCACACATATTCTTTTGTGCCATTGTCATTTCTGTCACTAGAAAGCCATGCGGTCTCCGAGGTCACAGAGCTCAGGCCTCATCAGTGGGGCTAATTTGATTGTGGCGGAACAATGGTAGCGTAGGCTAGCCTAGCCCTGCCCCATAGAGGAGCATACTAATGCTAGCCTATACTAGCGTAGCCCCGGTCCCATAGACAAGCATACTAATGTCAGTGCAACCCTGCTGTACCAAAGTGCATACTAATTACAGCCGCTGCCCTTCATCCTGACCTTGCTGGGTCACTTAGCACTGTGATCAGTCCCTGACTCCTAATAAAGCCACTTTAACAGGGTGAGTCGCAGGGGCACACAGCTGTTTATTTCTCTATCTTCCCTTCTCTATTTCTCCTTATCCCTCTCTCTTTCTCGCTCTTTTCCTTGCTATTCTTCTTTCTAATGTTCTCTCTGTCTACCTTTTTTCATCCTCTCTCTTTGCATAACCTTTTCCCACTCACTTCAATTCTTCTTCTTTGTCATCTTCGTCATCTTCTTCTCCTCTCCCTCTCTATCTTTCTATAATTTTTTCATGATGATAGACAGGCTCATGACTCATTAGGAACTAAGGGCCAGATTTGTGTTGTGTTCTGTGACAACCCACGGAAACAGATCAAATGGGTCATGTGTTTCAAATTGTTCCAAATAATACCAAACACCTTATCCATTCTATGCATTCAGTTCAACTACCTTTTGGTACCATGCCTTTTTTGTAATGTAATTTGCCCTCATGTTTTGTGCTATTTTATTCGATTTTTACTCCGTAAGTATCCGTGGGTATCTTGAAAGGCACAAATAAAGGTGTTTGCATGAAAGGCATTCCACTGTACTTGTGCAGGTAACATTAAAACTTCAAACTTGAAAACGTGAAATAAAACACATTATTCTTCTTATTTTTTTGATTTGATCAAACGTGACACACATTATGAGTATCGTACACTTACTGATAAACATGCGAACTCATGCTGAATTTGCATGCTCCCACAGTACTTCCATGGCATGGTCATTTAAGAGTTAGCTTATATATACAGTGCTATACATACAGTGCATTCGGAAAGTATTCAGGCCCCTTGACATTTTCCACATTTTGCTACGTTACAGCATTATTCTAAAATGTATTAAATTGTTCTACACACAATACCCCATACCCCAAAGCAAAAACAGGTATTTGGAAATGTTTGCTAATTTATTAAACATAAACAACTGAAATATAACATTTCCATAAGTACTCAGACCCTTTACTCGGTACTTTGTTGAAGCACCTTTGGCAGCGATTACAGCCTTGAGTTGTCTTGGGTATGACGCTACAAGCTTGGCACACCTGTATTTGGGGAGTTGGTCCCATTCTTCTCTGCAGATCCTCTCAAGCTCTGTCAGGTTGGATGGGGAGCATTGCTGCACAGCTATTTTCAGGTCTCTCCAGAGATGTTTGATCGGGTTCAAGTCCGGGCTCTGGCTGGGCCACTCAAGGACATTCAGAGACTTGTCCCGAAGCCACTCCTGCCTTGTCTTGGCTGTGTGCTTAGGGTTGTTGTCCTGTTGGAAAGTGAACCTTCGCCCCAGTCTGAGGTCCTGAGCGCTCTGGAGGAGGTTTTCATCAAGGATCTCTCTGTACTTTGCTCTGTTCATCTTTGCCTCGATCCTGACTAGTCTCCCATCCCCAACAGCATTATGCTGCCACCAACATGCTTCACCGTAGGGTTGGTACCAGGTTTCCTCCAGACGTGACGCTTGGCATTCATGCCAAAGAGTTCAATCTTGGTTTCAGCAGACCAGAGAATCTTGTCTGGCTACCTTACCATAAAGGCCTGATTGGGGGAATGCTGCAGAGATGGTTGTCCTTCTGGAAGGTTCTCCCATCTCCCCAGAGGAACTCTAGAGCTCTGTCAGAGTGACCATGGGGTTCTTGGTCACCTCCCTGACCAAGGCCATTCTCCCCCGATTGCTCAGTTTGGCAAGGCAGCCAGCCCTAGGAAGAGTCTTGGTGGTTCTAAACTTCTTCCAAATAAGAATTATGGAGGCCACTGTGTTCTTGGGGACCTTCAATGAGACATTTTTTGGTGCCTCGACACGATGTTGAGTCTCATGGCAAAGGGTCTGAATACTTATGTAAATAAGGTATTTCTGTTTTTATTTTAAATACATTTGCAAAAAACATGTTTTCACATTGTCATTATGGGGTATTGTGTGTAGATTGCGGAGGATAAAAATAAAAAGTAATCCATTTTAGAATAAGGCTGTAACGTATCAAAATGTAGAAAAAGTCAAGCGGTCTGAATACTTTCCAAAATCACTGTCAATGTAATTCGAGGCAAATAATCTAGCATTAACCTCGTCATATGGCGTGTCTTTACTTCAACTGAATATCATTATATTCTGTCCCTATTTCAAGCTGTAGTATCATCAGTGGGCTGTAGTTTTGACTCAACCTAGTACAGATGTGAAACATTATGGAGAAATATAAGGCAATACTAGCTATCTTGGTGATTGCTTAGGCAAGCTTATTTTGGTCAGATCTAATTGATTGGATGCATACTGACGTGAAACACAACCATGTGATGAAAAGATGATTTTGTGTTCAGGTAGCTGAGACGGGACAATGAAGCCAAAGACAGACTTAAACATATTCATGGGAACCTCCCTTGTTCCCCTTGTGTAACATAAAACAATGAGTCATTTTCATTATTTCAGAGAATCTTGCTCAGACAGTGCTGGGAACCATGTAAATCACATACACAAAAATTGTCACATACATGTGTTTAGCTAATGTTATTGCGGGTGTTGCGAAATGCTTGTGGTTCTAGCTCCAACAGTGCAGTAATATCTAAAAAGTAATATCTAACAATTTCACAACAATACACACAATACAACATGTGAGTGAACCATGTTTTTAAGTGTGTCAGATGAGTATCTCTCTCTCGCTCTCTTCGTTACTTTCTCCCTCTCTCTCTTTCTCTCTGTCACTCTCTTTGTATCTCTCTCTCTTTGTCTGTCTTTCTCCTTGTCTCTCTTTTTATCTCTCGTCCCTCTTACACTCTGTCTTTCCCTCTCTTTCTCTCTCTCTCTCTTTGTCTCTCTCTCTCTTTGTCGCTCTCTCTCTTTGTCGCTCTCCCTCTCTCATACTCTCTCTGTCTCTCTCTTTCCCTCTCTCTCTCTCTCTCTCTCTCTCTCTCTTTGTCTCTCTCTCTCTTTGTCTCTCTCTCTTTGTCGCTCTCTCCCTCTCTCATACTCTCTCTGTCTCTCTTTCCCTCTCTCTTTCCGTCTCTCTCTCTCTCTCTCTTTCTCTCTCTCTCTCTCTCTTTCCCTCTCTCCCTTTGTCTCTGTCTCTCTCTCTCTCAGACACACAGGTAGAGTAGCAGCAGGGGCCTGGGGGATAATCCCCTGCTGTTTGTGCCTTTCCAGGAGGCTGGGTAGAGGAAGAAGCAGAAAAGAGGGCTAGCTCCGATTTATCCAGACTACTTCCCTCTAATGACTGTCTGAGTACCCACTGTAAGTACAGTAACGAGGGAGAGACATGAATGATGGCTCTTATTCTTCCTATTCTCCACTCTTGGAAGGGACCAACAGTGGACCGTCACTGTCATAAAATTACTCCTGGTATATCATGGTGTTTGGAGGAACCGTTGACACAGTTTGATTGCAGCTCCTATTTTAGTAATAATTGCACAGGATGTTGGAGAATCATTAGGACAACACTGTCTCAGCTTTTTGATTTGTCACTCATGGCATACGCTATGGGGCACTACATGATGGAATTTCATCAGAAAGCCATGGACACACATGCACGTGTGCACAAACTCAGCATGCACTCACTCACTGACTCTCTCACACACAGACACACACAGACACACACACACACACACACACACACACAAACACACAATTTTCATGGCAAGCCTAAATGTTACGCACAAAGCTCTTCAGCTTCATACTATGATTCCAACCAAAGGAGTATCTGCAACATTACTTTGCAACACCCTTATCACAGGTGTGCTAGTACACCATTTAAACACCTTTGAGGACACACTAAATCGTCCTTCAGTCTTGCTTTGACCCAGATCATGGTGGATTGGCCGGACGTGCCAACACTAGGCAGCCCCATCAGCCCACAAGAGTCATCAACAGCGGATTAAACAGCCTTTCACGCCTCGTCCAGAGCACATCCAAGGCCCCCCTCTCTTTCCAGCTCTCTGTGCCCGCGCCAAGCCCTCCTCTCTGGGCCTCAGCAAGTCAGCCAGGCAGGCTCTCCGGAGGGAGCTCCGAAACTCTGCATTAGCGGCCCCTCAGCCTCAGCTGCCGGAGATGTTATTCTAATTAACAGGGGATTAAGCCATCATCTTGCCTTGTAATACAGCCTGGATGGGAATTCCAATATGGACGCCGGGAAGAAAAAACAGCTAGGGCGTTTAGCTGTTCACTAAATTACTCTTGACCCACAGGACGGGGGAGTCTATCGGCACGGCAACCGTCTGCCAATTACAACAGCTCAGGCCTGCCAAAACTTTTATTGGGAGAAAGGAGGGGTGATGGTGGGGTGGGTGGAGCAGGGAGAGGAGGACGGGGATCTCATTTTTATCCGCATTACACATATTACATTTTGTCGCAAATGGAAGTGTGTTTGCGTTTGCCTCGATATTGACATAATTATGATGGGAATTTGGTGGAGCTTGAAAACGAAAATAGAGCCTACGGATTCTGGTGAACCGTATCCTCCCTGGTTACGCATTGTAACAAATATTGCATTCATTTAAATTATTAGCTCATTTTGGAAAAAAGGAATTTGATAGAGGGTTTGTTGAATGAAGCATTTACAGTTCATACAGACAAGCTTAGTTTTACATTTTACAGATGTGTTGGTAATTTTAAAAAGTGTAAACTTTTCTCTCAGTTTTCATACAGACGTTATTGCAGCAATATCAAATGATTGGTGGATAACCATGTGGAAACTACTGTTAAATATGTTTTACTATCAACAAACAATCAACTGGTGTGGGGGCTGTGCTTTGGCAAAGTGGGTGGGGTTATATCCTTCCT
>NC_056434.1:69846159-69936159 GCF_018296145.1 Oncorhynchus tshawytscha | reverse complement strand
GTGGCTCATACAGAACAGACACTCACTTTGCATTCTACTGGGGTCTCCAAAGCCCAATCCACAGGAACAAACTAGAATTATTATTTCATCAGCTGGGCTGCTGCCCACAAATCATTCAATTGTTAGTTGATATTCCTTATAAATAGCCTTTATTCATTCATTTGAGGAGGAGAAGCTTTGTCCAAAGCTAATAGGCAGCGATGGTATAGTATATTTAAACTGCAGAATGAGCTGTATAACAGCAGAGATATACTGTATCTCCCTGTGCTCTGTCCAGAGAGCCAACATGAGGGAGACACTTTAGACGACATTACAACGAGGTAATTATACAGAAACTACAAGGGAGTTAGTCATTTACATACACAATGACATGACTATGTTAATTACGCAAAGAGTTATTGTACATTCCAAGGCGTTCACGGACAAACCATGAACAAGTACGATAACTAAGTTTGAAAAATGTCATTCATGAAAGTTCAAAGGACCCAAATGAACTCGAGGTCATGCAGATGCCTGGACTCCACATAAAGTCCTGACATAGTTCCATGGACTCTCACTCTCTCTGACACCTGCCTCATCAGAAGCCATGAAAGCAACAGCATCCTCCCTATCTCTCTCTCTCTCTCTGAGCCCAGTCCCCAGGGCCTAAATCCACCACTGTAAAAAATGAAATACCATTTTTTTTAAACTGGCGAGGGGCTTGTTATATATCTATAGATCTATAATAACTAGAGCGGAGACTACCTCCCATGTGTTTTAATGTGCCTTTAAGAGCGTTCCCTCTGTGCTGGGCCCAGGTCTTTTAATAGTGATTCACTTGGTGGTGATTGCAGGTCATTACCCTGCCATAGGGAGAGAGGCAGTAACGAGAGGAGACTTAATGGCCAGGAGAGAGGAGAGCCGTAAACGATAAGGACCTATCCTCCTACACCTCCTTTTCCAGTCTCGCTTGGCTTTTATGATTATTCCATCTGAACGGCGTTTGTTTAAACCCCCATTACAATCAAAAGGGCGGCAATCTTCTTAATCAAAGCTCATTTATTAGAACATTAGCTGGCTCTATTAACAGGTTGCACCGTGGCGGTGGAGACGGGGGAAAGTGTGTGACGGGCGGCGGTGCCCTCGAAGAAAAATGTGCCCTCGTCGATTGAGATAAATATTGAGCTAATCTGTCGTCCGGTTCATCCCCCACTCCCACCATCTTTTTGTAACCGTTTCTCTGCGACTGGTGACAGGAGGCATAAGAGGCCTCTATTTACTTGACTGTAATGTCTGCTAGCGCCAACCGCTAGCTAACAAAGACGGCTAAGTACCCACGCTCCTTATTCCTATTGATGTACAACGCTGACAAGTAAATTAAATTTACCTTTGGAAATGGTTCTATTAGTGTTTTATTAGGTTAATTAGCCAACCTCGGGGGACTCGTTGAATGGGGGAGATCGGAGATTAATTCAGTGTTCTCCAGTGATAGCCAAGGACTAACTGACTGACAGAGAATACTCAGCACTGCTATTCTCATGCACACACACACACACACACACACACACACACGCACACACACACACACACAAACACACACACATGTCCAAGTGTCCAGTTTAGTTGATATTGTACTGTGAACAGAGTGCTGTGTCCTTCACTTCGCTGTCTCTCTCATCTCATAAGGACCTCGAGGAGGAAGATGCCATCGCTTTTGCAAAGAGTTCTTTAGTCAGGCCTCCACGTGGCATCTGTACAATGGCCACACACACACACACACACACACACACACACACACACACACACACACACACACACACACACACACATACACACACATAAATACACACACAGACACACAAAAGCGGCCTGCCCACCAGGGGAGTGTGGTGCGGACTGTGGCCTGCCAGGGATGAGTCCCCAGTTGAAAGCCTTATTGATTTGAAAAAAGGGGTTTTGATGAGGCAGATTGCTCATCAGGGTGGAACGGCATGCTTTTCAGATGTGACGCCTTTCAGGTCAGCCCAGGGGCCCATCGACCAAGGAGTGTGTGTGTGTGTGTCACTCTTGTCCTCTGTGATCACTCTTAAGTCCAGGCCATTGATTGGTTATCGGCACACACCTGGGTCAGTATGACCACAAGTCTTGTCCTAAAAGGAGATTGTGCAGAAGTGCAGTGAACCTCACATCTCAATCATGATGCACTGACACATCCGCATCCACACACACTCTCACTCTCTGAGATTTGGTTCACCCACACAGGTCATTTCAGGATGAATTGGTTACTTGGGGTAACGTTTAGCTTTGCTATGAATACTGGATAAAAAACAGCAACCAAATGTAATTGTTTCCCTTCTGATCTGATCAATGTGTGTCCGTGTGTAGGATGGCAGAGGTAAGGTCTGCATGGACAGGTCTAATTTCTCAACAATTGCCATTGGCTAGTTACTGTTTTCCCCTTGATACTTACAGTTCTCTTGTTCAACCAAACCCACACACTCTTCCCTCATCTCCAGCCCTCCCCCTTTCCTCTACCAATCACATTCTCACTCTGGACTTCACTCACTCTCCCTTCCTGTCACTCACCCAGTGTTTCTCACTACCTTCCCCTCTTTCTCTCGTTCCCTTTCTTCCCCCTCACTCTTCCCTCTCACTCTTCCCTCGCCTTTCTCTCTGTCTGCAACTCCTCCAAACTCCAATGAGGTTATTCCAAAGGCCAAGGAACCTGAGAAAACATGATTATTTATTTGCACCAAAGTGAAATACAAAAACAGTCTATGTAAAAAACTGGTCAAAATGGTGTGCAGGTGAGGTTTATAATGTAGTTATATGAAAACCACATCACAAAAACATAACAACATGGAGAAGACAATCAGAGCACTCACACATCAAATTTAGTGATGTCCCAGGCCTCTAAGAAGAGTAACTCTGGGCTGCAGTTTGAAGATTTCTCCGGGGTTGAGAGTTGTCCAAGGAAGCAGTAATAAAGTAAATAAAAAGTGGACTTTATGGGCGAGCAGAACACACTGCATCCACCAGCTGCCTTTTTAGCCTCACAAAGATACCAGCACTCTTAATAATTGATCAAAATTGATTTTAACCAGGCCCTGACCCAGGCCAGGACTCAAAAGCAGTGTCGTCCGAGCCTGTGTGTGTGTGTGTGCGTGGCAGGGAGAAAGGAGGGCAGAGCACATCTTTAAAAGCTCCAGACGTGTTTCTGAGATAAAATATTTAGGCAGTCGAAGCCTTGACCTCTCCGTGCTCACCGGTTCCCAGTTAGAATTGATTTCTGACATGGCAACTGGGACGCCATTACAACAAAATGCACTAAAGCCGGCTGTGTGTAGCCTCTGACACTCTCGCCAGCTTAACCCCCTCGCCACGGCCCTCAGTGTGTGTGTGGGTCCAATGAGATGGACAAATCTCAAAAGCATCCTCTACGTGCCAACACACTCCTCCTCTAAATGTCCTCGAAGGCTAATTGGACAGGAAATCAGACCAGAGTTGGCAAACTCATGTACCTCCATAAATCAACCCAAAACTCCAATCACATTACAAACAGGGACCTGACCAGGATCCAATGGTATAGCTGACAGCTGGCCTAAGAAGAGGTGCATCATCACCTATAGGCTGAAAACAGACCAGGACAAACAGAGATGGACGTTTCATTTTCATGCATTAGTTTCACTGGAGCATTAACTAATGTTAAGTGTTACCATTAAAAAAGAGGAGCATCTTAAGACAAAGGGTTGGACAATAGGCTTAACACAGCCTCAGTAGAGATCTTGATATTGTTCCCTCTGTCCCATGGTACAGCAGTTCAGCCCAACTGTGGTATTCCAAGCATGGACAGACAGACAGGTTGTATGACTATAGACCACAGGCCGAGCTATCAACTAGCTCTCACATTCTCACTTCAGAATGAGATATTAATCCATGTTTCTCAAAGGTCACATTTTGAAGTTGTTGCAAGCGTAACATTGCAAAGTGTTTGTCAACTTTAGGCATTATCTCAACATTTTTAAAGTTAGGGTTAAGTTTTGGCATTAACTGCAAATGGTTAAGGTAAGGGTTAAGGTTAGGCATGAACTGTGAATGGTTAAGGTAAGGGTTAAGGTTAGGCATGAACTGTGAATGGTTAAGGTAAGGGTTAAGGTTAGGCATGAACTGTGAATGGTTAAGGTAAGGGTTAAGGTTAGGCATGAACTGTGAATGGTTAAGGTAAGGGTTAAGGTTAGGCATGAACTGTGAATGGTTAAGGTAAGGGTTAAGGTTAGGCATGAACTGTGAATGGTTAAGGTAAGGGTTAGGGTTAGGCATGAACTGTGAATGGTTAAGGTAAGGGTTAGGGTTAGGCATGAACTGTGAATGGTTAAGGTAAGGGTTAAGGTTAGGCATGAACTGTGAATGGTTAAGGTAAGGGTTAAGGTTAGGCATGAACTGTGAATGGTTAAGGTAAGGGTTAAGGTTAGGCATGAACTGTGAATGGTTAAGGTAAGGGTTAAGGTTAGGCATGAACTGTGAATGGTTAAGGTAAGGTTTGGGCTTAAAACAAAAATCTCAAAAACGACTTTCAAACTTGCAACATTTGGCACTACAGGCAGATGCTTACGACCATCCGCCATCCCCGTCCACAAGGCCTTGGCAAAACCCAAACCTACTTGAAGGTAACAGCGCTCACTGTTGCCCCTAGTGGCATGTTTCCACATCATCCCCAGCGTCCTCGGACATGGATGGACGTCAAATACTGACTTATATCACAGATGACCTGGCTGGAGCTATAGGCACAACTACAAGGCCAAAGCCATGGAGATACCAGGAGAATCAAAAACAAACTTCAACTAAAGATCAATACAAATATCAATTACACTTGTCCATAATGAACATTTTAAGATGTCTGAGGAAATAGGTGAAAAAGAAACAAAAGAGGGGAACAAATAGTAATAAACTAAGTGGCGTTGTCTGGCTGACGTGGGCGACCGTGCTTTTTAGCCTGTACAGACGGTGCCCTGTACAGAAGATTAATCACAGTGTGGTGTAATGGGAGGTGAGAGGGGACGGCTTGTTCTATGCCGACAATGACACAAATAACAATAAGAGCATTTTAATCCCACGAGACAGGGCCGGGCCCCTGCTGTTGCCATGGCGCCCCAGATGGGCTTAACCTGGTTGGGCAGACCTGACCCGGTTCACTTCTGGTCAGTGGACATGTGAATGTACACGCTTCTTTTGTTTATTGACCACTGAGCACACAGGCACATGTACATGACATACATTTCATGTAATTACACCCAGTGTTAGACATCGGGAGATTCTCGTTCGGGCAAAACACCGTCCTTCGTCCTCTCTCCTCCGTGACCCGGAAACCGATAAATGGTAGAGTGGTCGAGGAGTGTGTCAATTCATTTAAATAGGCAAACGGAAGACCTCCTCGATAGCCACCTTTCATCGAGGACACCCATGTGTATCCTACCGGAGAAAAAATGCACACATGTTGATGTGCCACTTATTGTTTTATCGATAAAACGTCTTGCACAACAAACTGAAATGGTTTTGATCACTTTAGAGATGTGTTTTTGGGACCCAGCCCTTTACATATAATCTACCTAACGACGCACGAGTGGAGGAGGAAGGTCTCATTTCAAGCAAGCGCATCTCCATCCACGTTCACTCTCCTCGATTAGCTTGGACCTGTTTCAAAAGGAGGCGAGAGGAAAGAGGAAACAGGGAGATAGAAGGCCACCAATGTCTGGCCACTGGGGCTTAGATTCAACTCAGCAAACTTTTAGTCTGATGTGGTCGAATTGTTCTTGAGCACTTCACCTGCACCTACGAGTTAGGAATGATAACCTATAGACCTAGAAGTGGAATTGAAAATCACCCCGGACTTGTTTGGTGGTTAGATTCACAGCTGACCTCCCCTTTCATAACATAAGAAGGAAGGTGTGTGTGTGTGTTTGTCTATATGTGTCTGCCCTTCAGTGGGTTGAGAGCCCAAGCCCGGTGCACTATGATGATGTCAGCATGGCTGTAACCCTGTAATTAATCACAGTAGCACCGTGCACCTTCACGTGTGTCTGGGCTGGGTCAAACTGCCCCATTTAAAGAAGCTAGGGACCAGGGGTACGGGAGAGGAGGGGAGAGGGGGAGCCTCTGTTGCTCTGTTGTCTTAACCCCCCGATCCCAACGGAGATAAAGCTGGATAGAGGGGCCACAGCTGTACCACACCAACACATACAATCACACACGCACACGCAAGCATACAAGAATGCACACGCACGCACACACACAATGATACACACACATACACACAAACAGGTGTGTGCACGCACTCACGCATACAAACACACGCACAGAGTCAAACACACACACACTCTACGACCGCCACATTGGGCACTGTCCCGGGAGGGTGGGTTGGAGTTGTGTGAGGGTAGGGAACAAGGGCACCTGAGCTAGGTGCATAGCAGGGGAGGTTGGGGATGGGGGTTGTCCTCCAACAAACACCCCCTCCCCTGGCGAAGCTGAAGCACAGTAACATTCATAACCACCATTGGTAGGTAGTCTCGGAGCAGCACCATGTACGATTTTAGCTCTGAGGAAAAAGTTCTGGCTTATATGGGGCTGAAGTTTGAATGTTTTTATCTATGACCTTTAGTTCTCCATGACCTGAATCGGATCTTCTCTAGCCCACAGGGGAGAAATCCAAACTTGGTTTAAGACCAGAGGGCCCACTATGGTATTTAGACCATCCTTTTATTTACCCATAAACATCCTCTCTACAGCCTATTGTAGATGTGAAGGTAAATCCGAAAGGTAAAAAAAAGTTCTGATGTTATCCTTGAAGTAAAGCCGTGCATCAGCCAGTCCCAAAAACTGTGATCTCTCAGCCTGCTCTGAGCCGCAGTCTTTCTTTTCTTTCCCTCCCTCGCTGTCTCTCTCTCACTCTCTCTCTGCCCCTCACTATCTCTCTCTGCCCCTCGCTGTCTCTCTCTCTCACTCTCTGCCCCTCGCTGTCTCTCTCTCTCACTCTGGCTCTCTCTCTCTCTGCCTATCGATGTCTCTCTCTCTCACACTCTCTGCCCCTTGCTGTCTCTCTCTCTCAGTCTCTCTTCCTCTCTGTGTCTCTCTCTCTCACTCTGCCTATCGCTGTCTCTCTCCCTCACTCTCTCTGCCCCTTGCTGTCTCTCTCTCATTTTCTCTGCCTCTCTGTGTCTCTCTCTCTCACTCTGCCTATCGCTGTCTCTCTCATTCTCTCTGCCTCTCTGTTTCTCTCTCTCACTGCCCCTCGCTGTTTCTCTCCTTCACTCTCTCTGCCCCTTGCTGTCTCTCTTTCTCATTGTCTCTGCCTCTCATTGTCTCTCTCTCTCACCCTCTCTGACCCTCGCTATCTCTCTCTCACTCTCTCTGACCCACACTGTTTCTCTCTCACTCTCTCTGCCCCTCGCCGTCTCTCTCTTACTCTCTCTGCCCCTCGCCTTCTCTCTCTCTCACCCTCTCTGACCCTCGCTGTCTCTCTCTCGCTCTCTCTGCCCCACGCTGTCTCTCTCTCACTCTCTCCTCCCCTTGCTATCTCTCTAAATCTCTCTGCCCTCTCTCGCCCTCGCTGCTGTCTCTCTCTCTCGCCCTCTCTGCCCCTCGCTGCCCCTCTTGCCCTCTCTGCTGCCCTCTCTCTCGCCCTCTCTCTCTGCCCCTCACTGTCTCTCTCTCGCCCACTCTGCCCCTCGCTGTCTCTCTCTCTCGCCCTCTCTGCCCCTCGCTGTCTCTCTCTCGCCCTCTCTGCCCTCTCGCTGCCCCTCTCTCTCTCTCTCGCCCTCTCTGCCCTCTCTGCTCCACCCTCTCTGCCCCTCGGTGTCTCTCTCTCTCACCCTCTCTGCCCCTCGCTGTCTCTCTCTCTCACTCTCTCTGCATCCTGCCTCCATTTCTTCAGCTGATATCAAATAGTTCAACGTTGTTCAATTAGATTCCAGTTGACATGCGTTGGAAGTAGGCAGTCCTCTCCGTAATTCAGCCCTCTTTACAGCCAATCTATTTTTTAATAAAGGTTCTGAAGAAAACATTAAAGTATTGATCTTTATTTATCGATCCGGCAGAAAGAACAGTTAAAGCTGACACAAATCAATCAAAATACATTTAAAATAATGATAGGCGCATAGAGGGAGCAAGGGAGGTGTTGGGAGCGTAATTAGGGATCTAGCGAGTGGCAACCCAAGGCAATATGAGACAGTAATATACAGGCTGAAACGCTGTTTAGCAGGCCCAGATTAGGAATTTGTTTTGTATTAAATGAAGCGACTGGGAGCCAAGGTTAATGAAAGGGCATAGCACTTTAGGCCATGAGTAATCCACAGGAACCCTGCTCTACAACAAATAAGACTAATGGGATGCCACTGCCCTGCCCACGTGGACACACACACACGCACACACACACACACACACACACGCACGCACACACACACACACACACACACACACACACACACACACACACACACACACACACACACACACACACACACACACACACACACACACACACACACACACACACACACACACACACACACACACACACACACACACACACAGTGCAGAGACACTCACACACAGACACACACACACGCGCACACACCCCTGCTTACCAAAAACAATAGGTATTCATCTAAAAGACAGAGAGAGAGAGAGAGAGAGAAAGAGAGAGAGAACAATGGGTAGTCATTTAAAAGAGAGAGGGAGGGAGGGAGGGAGGGAGGGAGGGAGGGAGGGAGGGAGGGAGGGAGGGAGGGAGGGAGGGGGAGGGAGGGAGGGAGGGAGGGGGAGGGAGGGAGGGAGGGAGGGAGGGAGGGAGGGAGGGAGGGATGAAAATAAGATATTTTGTGTGTGTCCATTTTGGCCTCTCCCAGGTCTTAAAACAATGCAGAGCGCATTAACTGGTTTTAATCTGAGTAATGATGTCCACCCCAGGGATAGGGAGCAGGAGAGGAGAGGGGGCAGTGTGTGTGCAGGTGTGGCAGGGTTTAACTGTGTCTAGAGGTCTGCTCTGTACAGTATACAGGGATCTGCTTGAACAACAGTCACATGTTCTGCTTTTATGTCATAAGAGATGTTTTATAAACTGGCACAGACCATGTTGGCACAGAGGATGATGACGGCTGGCCGAGCCAATTCAACCAGGACAGGAATGCTTCAGCACAAACGTCTTGTGTTTTAAAAAGTATCGTTTGAGTCGGACTTAAACCAGGCTCTGACTGCAATCAACGAATCACTGTTCACGGAGACACTGAAGCAATAGGAGAAGAACTCACTCTCACTAAACAGGAAACATAGTGTTCAGAAACATACTGAGTATATCATTATTACAACAACAGGAAAAATGGAGTTCTTTAACGGAAATTCCAAAGCTACTGACACAGAACAGCATCAAACTCATACCAAACGACTCTCCATTGTAGGTTAATGTCTATGTCTGTAGTTGTTTCCTACAACCCCTTGGAAGGTGATTTAAAAGTGACGTTTCTCCACATCTCCCTCTTTAAAAAATCTGTCAGTTTCTTTGCCAAGAACAACCACCGTGCCAGTTTAGCCCAGCCGAGATATTAATGAGTTTACAAGGACCTTCCCGGTCTAATTATGTCGAGCAACTGCAGTATCTTACTGGGCCGTGGCTCCCAGGGGAGTGTACAAATCTACCAGGCAAGCAAAACTACTCGCCTACTTTTGACAAAACACTCAAAACACGCATATACAAATAACACCAAACATCCTTCATCACCATCGCGGCGAGGAGATTAATTTACCACCCTGAGTTTAACCTGAAAATACTTGCCTTCTGTGTTCAGATCATCACTATTAATAGGAATGAGTACAGAGGGATTAAAACACACAGCTCTTGTAAACAAACCAAAACAAAAGTTCTAAACTCAGCAAAAAAGAAATGTTCCTTATTCAGGACCCTGTCTTTCGAAGATAATTCCTAAAACTCCAAAGAACTTCTCAGATCTTCATTGTAAAGGGTTTAAACACTGATTCCCATGCTTGTTAAACGAACCATAAACAATTAATGAACATACACCTGTGGAACGGTCGTTAAGACACTAACAGCTTACAGACGGTAGGCAATTGAGGTCACAGTTATGAAAACTTAGGACACTAAAGAGGCCTTTCTATTGACTCTGAAAAACACCAAAAGAAAGATGCCCAGGGTCCCGGGTCATCTGCGTGAACATGCCTTAGGCATGCTGCAAGGAGGCATGAGGACTGCAGATGTGGCCAGGGCAATAAATTAAAATGTCCGTACTGTGAAACACCTAAGACAGCGCTACAGGGAGACAGGACGGACAGCTGATTGCCATCGCTGTTGTAAGGCAGGTCCTCACCAGACATCACCGGCAACAACGTCGCCTATGGGCACAAACCCACCGTTACTGGACCAGACAGGACTGGCAAAAAGTGCTCTTTACTCACAAGTCGCGGTTTTGTCTCACCGGGGGTGATGGTCAGATTTGCGTTTATCGTCGCAGGAATGATCGTTACAACGAGGCCTGCACACTGGACCGGGATCGATTTGGAGGTGAAGGGTCCGTCATGGTCTGGGGCGGTGTGTCACAGCATCATCGGACTGAGCTTTTTGTCATTGTAGGGAGTCTCAAAGCTGTGCGTTACAGGGAAGACATCCTCCCCCCTCATGTGGTAACCTTCCTGCAGGCTCATCCTGACATGACCCTCCAGCATGACAATGCCACTAGCCATACTGCTCATTCTGTGCATGATTTCCTGCAAGACAGGAATGTCAGTGTTCTGCCATGGCCACCGAAGAGCCCGGATCTCAATCCCATTGAGCGCGTCTGGGACCTGTTGAATCGGAGGGTGAGGGCTAGGGCCATTACCCACAGAAATGTCCGGGAATTTGCTGATGCCTTGGTGGAAGAGTGGGGTAACATCTCACAGCAAGAACTGGTAAATCTGGTGCAGTCCATGAGGAGGAGATGCACTGCCGTACTTAATGCAGCTGTTGGCCACGCCAGATACTGACTGTTACTTTTAATTTTGACCCCCCTTTGTTCAGGGACACATTATTCCATTTCTGTTACTCACATGTCTGTGGAACATGTTCAGTTCATGTCTCATTTGTTGAATCTTGTTATTTCTTTTTTTCTGAGTTTACATCACTGCAGAGGACTATGCCTTTCGTTTTAGAGAGAGAGAGCAGTGTCAGTTCTTCAAGTATGTCAATACTTAGTCCATTACTCTGATGTTGTCCTATGGATGCTCAAAATGACTTCTCCTCCACCTCCATACCTTATGCAGATATACTGGGATCCATTACACACACATAGATGAGTATGGCCAGAGCAGAGCAAGGCCCACTCACACTCAGAGCAAACCTCTCTCTCTCACATACAGACACACACTTCTCTCCTCCTCTAATATAAAATAAGATACTTGACTGCAGTGATGGCAGTGACTCCTCACGTAGTGGAGGTGATGGAGTATATAATGGCCTTTTACATTTTTATTCAGAGAGAGAGAGAAAGAGAGAGAGCTAGAGGGAGAGCGAGAGCAAGCGAGAGAGAGAGAGAGAGAGCTAGAGGGAGAGCGAGAGAGCAAGAGCGAGAGAGAGCGAGAGAGAGAGCGAAACAGAGAGATTAACTTCCCTGTGGATCTCTTAATATTTCTAACGCTATGGTAACGCTTTAGCAACACTACACAAACCATCCAAGAGAACATCACTCTGCCTTGAGCCAGTACACACCTCCTCTATTCTAAATGTCGGTCATGTGGGGGATACAGATACCAGATGCAAGGGATAGAGGGAGGGGAAGAGGGAGGGGAAGGGGGATAAAAACAGAGGAGAGCAACAGCGTAAAGCTCCTGTGAGGTCAGCGTTGGCCGCTGCAGTGTTTTTCTCTGGGACTCAATAATAGATGTTTTAAAGTTGAAGTGTAGCCTGAGGGTCCTGCCCTGCTGTTCATTAGAAACCACAGCCTGGCATTACATCGCAGACTCCAGGCTGCACTTACAAACAGGCAGGGATAACATAATTACAAAGAGCCATCATTAAAATAGAATAGAATAGAGTAGAATAGAATAGAATAGAATAGAGTAGAGTAGAGTAGAGTAGAGTAGAGTAGAGTAGAGTAGAGTAGAGTAGAGTAGAGTAGAAGAGTAGAGTAGAGTAGAGTAGAACATTAATGGAATGCTATGGTTCAGAGGCCAGATCACTAACTAAGTGACATACTGTGTCCTGCAGTATAAACTTGCCTCCTCTGTTTGAAAGGTTGGAGCAGCAGCCAGTGTTTCCTTGTGGGACAGATCATCCAACCCAGATCTGTGTGGATGTGGAGATTAGCTGTTTCCTATATCACAAGACCCATCTTTTTATTTATATGTACTCTACATAGAGGAGAGAGGTAAAAACGAATAAAAACTAGAGCTGTGCATAGAAAGTTTCACACACACACACACACACACACACACGCAAACATAGTGCTTAGGCCAACATTAATGACACATGAGATACCAATTCCCACCAAACAGTATTCATCATACACAAATACACACATACACACTTGGCCATCAATTCACAACAGGGAAGCAAAAGGAAAGCCCATGGCTATGAGCTTGTCGTCTTGTTTGTCTCACAACACCATGTTACATGTGTAAAGAGTGATTATTCTGAACCACCAAAACCCTCTAATGTGCTAACTGTAACCAGAATGTGCACAGACACCATCTTTCCTTTACAAAAGCACAAAAACATAGTTAAGCAACACATTGGAAGTAACACAACTTTGCATGGGGGGGTATAATCTTCTGAAACACATGATAACATTACGGTGGCCAGGCAGTGTTCTGTCTGATTGGGCCTCCCGCGACCCTGTGCTGCAGTGGTAAAGGCAGCGTTTTGCTGTTGAATGTCAGTGATAGACATCACACCTCACTTCCTCTCATTCTCCATCTGGTTCCTGCAGATGTCTCAATCAAGGTAGCATCTGCCTAGTGTCAGTAGTGACTGGGGACATAGTGTACTGTACCAGCTTCTGTAGAAATATGGGATTACTGTGTAATGCTGTTCTCAGCTCAAAGTTTGCAGAGGTAACTGACAATCCAGTGTCACGCCTCAATAACCCTCACGTTTACTTTTCGTGTTGCAAATAGGCCTACTCTTGTTTCCACTTGGCGAGAAGTACCAGGTCACGTTTCTCTCAGTTAGCAGACAACTGTGCTAGAAGTCCCACTCTGTACAATTCTTTCTCTGATCATATAACGAGATGTTCTATACTTTTCCTAAAGTATTTCTCTGCTAACATGGCGTCATGCTAAAAACACAATTTGTACAGTTTGTTTTCGCTAACGTAGCGTCAAGCTACAACCTAATTTAGATAGTTTTCTCTGCTAGCGTAGCATCATGCTAAAAACTCAATTTAGCCAGGACGGCCACCCTATCACACACTCTGCAGGGGGGCCACATTAAAGGTAATGTCTCCTCTTCATCTCATTCTCCCATCTCTCCCTAATGAACTCCCACGGAATTACCACTTTTCAACGCGCTGCGCTTTTATGATTATATTTGTTTATCCATCTCTGATTTCCACCTCTTTCTTTTCACCGGGCACGGGACTTTAATTTTATTGGCCACTGTTATCGGCGGATGGGTGTTGGGTGCTCGTGAACGGCGGCCGTTTTGAGATTAGCCGATTAGGTTGTTCATCACTCAGGGACCCCCATCGAGCCGACGCTATCGGAGCGCTGGCCAAATCACAACATCTCCAGAAGGCATTCCACTGTAATTGAATGCACAATAATTTCCCCATTAATACATCCCTCATATCGCAGCTTATGCATGAAATGTCCACATTATCTGTTGCGTTTTGTTAATGTCTTGCTCATCTCCAGTGAATTCAATAGGCAGTTGAATGGGGGGAGAGTGAGTGAGTGAGTGAGTGAGTGAGTGAGTGAGTGAGTGAGTGAGTGAGTGAGTGAGTGAGTGAGTGAGTGAGTGAGTGAGTGAGTGAGTGAGTGAGTGAGTGAGTGAGTGAGTGAGTGAGTGAGTGAGTGAGTGAGTGAGTGAGTGAGTGAGTGAGTGAGTGAGTGAGGAGTGAGTGAGGAGTGAGGAGTGTGGCAGGAGGAAAGACTTTACCACTATTTTATTTATCCCTCTTTCTTTCTTGGAGGATGCAGAAGAAAATTTAAGAAAATCGATCACGGTGGAGCGTTGCCGTGGCAGGTTGCCGTGGCGGTTGCCAGGCCAACAGTAACTCACGTAAGTGGCTGATGGTTGACTGTAGCTCCGAGGAGATGATCTGTCATTTTCTTTCTGGAGAAAGATTGATTTATTCCTTGTGAGATATGTATTTATTCTCACTCAGTTATTTATTGAAGTGTTAATTAGAAGACTGCAGCATGGGGCCCGGGGACACATTTCATGAGAGGACATCTCACTCTGATATACTGTACTACCACTACTGCACACACATCCTGAAGATCTGGGCCCAGATTCACAAAACCTTATGAAGAAATGTCTTCTTAACTCCCATTTTTTCATTTTAACTATAGACATGAAGAAAGTCAAGCAAAGTTGATATTCCTCAAAAAAGTTTGCGGAAATGTTCTTGCACTATTTCTTATGTTTCTCCTTAAGCAAAAAGTTAAGAAGAAATGTGATTCTTAAAAATAACGTTTTTGGACGAGAGAATAAGCTCATGAAAGCTATTGAACATGTTTAATCTCGCTCCGATCTAGGATGTGTTATATATTCACATACACGGACACATACACACACACACGTGCACAAACACACACACAAACAAGCACACTATGTCTTTGTGTCTCTTTCTCTCTCTCTCTCTCTCTCACACACACACACACACACACACACACACACACACACACACACACACACACACACACACACACACACACACACACACACACACACACACACACACACACACACACACAGAAAATGTAAGCAAAATGTTTTGAACAACCACAACTAATATACATGATCCTGTATACAGGTGAAAAAGTCAAACCAACAAGTGTGTGTGTGTCTGTGTGTTTGACCGCACATGCGGTGTGCACATGCGTTTGTGTGCGAATGTGTGTGTGTACAGGGCACTGTGAGTGAATGTGTGTGGATACAACACCACTCTTAAGCTGTGGAGGCTTGAGCTGAGCATATCAAATACTTCGCTAAAGGTCCAATGCAGCTGTTTTTATCTCAATATCAAATATCATTTCTGGGTAACACTTAAGTACCTTACTGTGATTGTTTTCAATTAAAATGGCCAAAAAGAAACAAAAAAAAGCAATGTCTCAAGCAAGAATTTTTCTAGGACTGTCTGAGAGTGGTCTGAAAGGGGAGGGGGAAACTGAAAACTAGCTGTAATTGGCAGAGTTCTGGATCTCTGTTTCTAATTGGTCTATTAACTAATGTTTAAAATCTGGTCAGGACGTCTTAGAACCAGATCACAACCAGATTAAGATGTCTTTTTCATGACGTCTTATTTTGGTTGACACCTGTTTTTTGGTATAAATCTGATTGAACAACTGTTGAGTTATCTAAATGCTAGTCAATAAAGAGATACCAATCTACAGTATATAAACATGTGCATAGTGTTTGTGGGCCATGCACCCATTGGATATAAGACACTAGAACCACGACAATGATTTATTTTAGCAGGGTTGCATGATTCAGCTTACCACAGTTGGCAAACATTAGCTGACAGAGCTCACCAAAGCGGGTTAGGGTCTCATGGCATACTGTACCCGGTCAACACACCGGGCTCTTTCCGAGTCTGGTAGAATCATGTTAGTCTGGTCTCCGGCTAATGGTACTCACGTCAGCTTATCCAGCCCGGTTCATTAAGTTGGCCCATTTCAGGTTTTATTCTGCAGGTAGTCTCTGTAGTCCTATAGCTATCAAAGATGGTCCCTAATTTAGAGAATCTCAGATACTATAAATGTTTTTGATTTTACTACAGGCCACGGCAGTGTTTGTCATGTCAACGTTGTAATGCTTGCTGTGTGTGTTCTGTGTGAGAGAGAGAGAAGGGGGGAAAGAGATGATGATGATCACAATTACTCACAGAAAAGATTGTCATCATGTCAACATTGTGTCATGCTATCTGTGTGTGTGTGTGTGTGTGTGTCATTCTAACATTACACCTCTCAACTGCCTTGTACAGTTCTTGATTCTCTTTTATTTGTTGCAGGATACTTCTAGCTTGGATGGAAGGCTGGAGGGAACAAAGGAAAGGGTACAGACGTTTTCCAGCCTGCTCACTAAGAAATGTAAATAGCCTATGTTTTTCTGTCTATCTCTCCATCTCTCTGTCTGTCTACCTGACTGCCAGATTGCTGAAGGGCATCATAGTCAATGTACTTGCTAGGCTAAGTCTAACTTAGTTACAACCTTAGGTAATGGTTAATCATGATTTGTCTCTGTCTTTACAGGTCCTGAAACATGTCAATGACCTTATTCGAGGGGAGAATCTCAATTGCATACTCCTCCTCTCTCGTGGCATCATTCTCAAAACACATTAGAGGAGAAGGTCAGAGGGGAGGAACCTCTGGATTTGTCATCCAATGGGTTTTGAGAAGGAGGTGAGGAGAGAGGACGCGAAGAGTATGCACTTACGAGTGACCTATTTTGCCACATCCCAGGGAAAAGAGAGCAGAACCCCCCCCTCCTTAAGTACATAGTCATTGATAGTAAGTTTTGTGGGCAAAGCGTTTTTTTCTCATTGATACTCTGATTTTCAATGTGTATTGATTCCTGATAAACAGCTTGGTATGAGCTAGCTTTTTGTTAGCTATGCTGATGATGATCATTAACGTTTTTTTCTTTTCATCAGGTCTCACTGAGAAAAAAGAAATATGCCTCTGACCACCGTGGTGGAGTAGGACACAAAGTACAGTATGTAGTGCTTGACTTGAGCAGGAGCTCACCAGAGCTGAGTACCGGCACCATTTCTACTGCTTGAGTTCCTGTTCCTCTTATAGAATATTACCTCAAAAGTATTGTGGAGCTCCTGCACCTAAATATAAACAGTAGCAGCACAGAAAATGAGTGCCGGAACTTATTTCAGTCAAGCACTGACAGTATGTACAAGGAATATGAGCCAGTTGCTCTTTTTTGAAAACATCTCTAGGTATAACTGCCACAAACTTCTTCAACTAGTACAATGGAAATAGTTTTAGCTGAGTCCACAAATTTTCTTCAGGAATTCTATTTACTAGTTTACTTTAAACATTTGACATTGATAACGTTTTAATATGCTGATTCTCTTCACTGCAGATCTGACCCATCACACCACTCTTAAAGAGGGACACTACGCTCCAGATCTGACCCATCACACCACTCTGAAAGAGGGTCACTACGCTCCAGATCTGACCCATCACACCACTCTGAAAGAGGGACACTACGCTCCAGATCTGACCCATCACACCACTCTTAAAGAGGGACACTACGCTCCAGATCTGACCCATCACACCACTCTTAAAGAGGGACACTACGCTCCAGATCTGACCCATCACACCACTCTTAAAGAGGGTCACTACGCTCCAGATCTGACCCATCACACCACTCTGAAAGAGGGACACTACGCTCCAGATCTGACCCATCACACCACTCTTAAAGAGGGACACTACGCTCCAGATCTGACCCATCACACCACTCTTAAAGAGGGACACTACGCTCCAGATCTGACCCATCACACCACTCTTAAAGAGGGACACTACGCTCCAGATCTGACCCATCACACCACTCTTAAAGAAGGACACTACGCTCCAGATCTGACCCATCACACCACTCTTAAAGAGGGACACTACATTCCAGATCTGACCCATCACACCACTCTTAAAGAGGGACACTACATTCCAGATCTGACCCATCACACCACTCTTAAAGAGGGACACTACATTCCAGATCTGACCCATCACACCACTCTTAAAGGGGGACACTACGCTCCAGATCTGACCCATCACACCACTCTTAAAGAGGGACACTACGCTCCAGATCTGACCCATCACACCACTCTTAAAGAAGGACACTACGCTCCAGATCTGACCCATCACACCACTCTTAAAGAGAGACACTACGCTCCAGATCTGACCCATCACACCACTCTTAAAGAGGGACACTACGCTCCAGATCGCCTTCTGTGCTCAGCGATCCTTGATGAGGATCTACCCCACCACACCACTCATTAATAATGAATCAAATAAAACAATGGGTCTTTACACTGAGTATACAAAACATTAAGAACACCTGCTCTTTCCATGACAGGCTGACCAGATGACTCTAGGTGAAAGCTATGATCCCTTATTGATATCACTTGTTAAATCCACTTCAATCACTGTAAATGAACTGGAGGAGACAGGTTAAAGAAGGATTTTTAAGGCTTGTGACAATTAAGACACGGATTGTGTATGTTTGCCGTTCAGAGGGTGAATTTAAGAGCCTTTGAACTGGGAACGGTAGTAGGTGCCAGGCACACCGGTTCGTGTAAAGAACTGCAACGCTGCTGGGTATTTCATGCTGTACAGTTTCCCGTTTGTATCAAGAATGGTCCACCACCCAAAGGACATCCAGCGAACTTGACACATCTGTGGGAAGCATTGGAGTTAACATGAGCCAGCATCCCTGTGGAAAGCTTTCGGCACCTTGTATGCACCGATTAATTGATGCTGTTCTGAGGGCAAAAGTGTATATACTTTGTGTACCAGTTTCTCCATGCATGTAATGTCTGGGTGAATTCTGAAAAAATTACTATACGCAGATGCGCAAAAAATTGTAACATAGATTTGTTTTTGCCATTGCTTGATCTATATTAAATGTAAGAATACGTTGAAGATTTAAACATTAATTGGTGCCTACGGGAACAAATATACATTTATAAATATTTTCAATATCCAACTTTATCCTCTGAAATACTTTTTACATTAGGTAATAAGATGTAGTCTGGTCATTACCAGGTTATGATGGGGTCTTAACTTTGACCAGTACATAATATAGCAAATAATATTATAGTGGTCACAATTATTGCCAACGGGTCATATGGAGGTCAGAAAAATACATACTATTCTGGTCAGTAAAAAAATGTGCTTCATCAACCATACTGACGTCTTTTCAACCAGGTTTTACCCACTGGGTTTCGTCATTTTTCTCCCCCTCCTGATACATGCTGCTTCCACTTCCCCACACCAAGCCCTGTCCCATGTAATTCAACTCCACCATGGAGTCATGAGCACTTACTTACTTACATGGTCAGATAGATGCCGAAAGGCGTTGGCGACAATGATGCTGCATCTATAATATAATTACACTATTACTTTGTGTATCTTATTGACTGCAAACTACTGCCTGCTAATTTGTCTTTTCTTAGGAGGTTCTGGTTAAAATAAATTGCTAGCCGCTAATGCTAATCGCTAGTTACCTGGCTAGCTAGCTTGCTAAATGTACTAAGAGTCAGAGCAAACGTAGCTATCCAATACAGCCTTGTACTAGTGCAGGTGTATGCATAGGTAAGCATGTATTTTATGCAATGGTATCTTCTAAATCTGAGAAGAATAGGCGAAGCATGAATATGTTAGCTAGCTAGCCACATGGGGTAAGAAAACATGTAATGCAATATTGAACATCTAGTTTGGGTCTCCTGGAAACACTGACTAACACACAGTCAATCATTTCTCCCTCGCTTATTAATTCATTATATTCCAACTATAGAATTATATTCATCATTATATTTCCATGATTCCAGTTCACCAATTAACTGGGCCTAAATGTTTTGCCGACAACATGCAGCTCTGCTTGGCATATTGTGGAAATGATAACAAAAGTGCCGGACAAGCAGAAATGGAGGAAAATGCTAAAAATGACTTTTGTTTGAAGTTGGATTGAACAGTATAAAACAATCAGAATGGAGACAGACCCATTGAAATCAATTATATTCTCTGTGTTGCCACCCTGAGGTCATGAACTCCTCATAAAGCATATTTCACTTTTATTACTATTATTATTTAAAAACAGAAAATACTGTCAAAAATGTAAAACGATGTCGTTATATGATATTTTGGCCCAGCCCAAGTAGCATGGCCTCTTCCTCACTGCCACAATGCATTTTCCAATTCTAGATATTAATGGTGCAATTAGAAAAATGCATAATGCAATCAGTACATTGATATTCACATGCACAAAGTAATGATGAATAAGAGAAACGAAATGCAGTATATAGTGCTAATGTGTGTGTGTGTGTGTGTATTTGTGTCCATGTTCAGGCCAACTATTTTCTCCGATGAAAACACCAGTCCTTTCCACGGATGACACTCTGAATGCATTATAACCATTAATGAAAAAGGTAATGGGGCATTTTCTTACATATCAATTTAAATTTTTACAATTTGGGCCCACAAATGATGTCTGCCGAGCCAGGCCAATATTATTTTGCTCAGGGAAATAGTTCTAATGTGTTTTATGGACATCAAATGTTGTGAATAATGATGCATCCACAGAATGCAAATCAGATGCCAGTTGATAGGTGGTGATCAACAGTGCCTGCATAAGAGCTTTTTCACACACACACTGAATTGTGTGAAGCGGTAAGATAGAACATCTCCACCGCCACGGCCCAACACACATAAAGATGATTCACACACACGCACACACCACACACACAAACAGATATGCGCACATGAAAGCATCCACACACACACACAAACACTTGTGGTTCATTACCATGCGTAGAGCCACCCCCTGCTGTACAATGTGTTGTCTGGTCTGAGTATGCTCCTGCTCATCAGCATGGTCTCACACACACTCGGCTAGAACAGACTCTATCTCCTACTCGCACTCTTTTCTAACACTCTTTCCCTTATTTTTCTTACACAGAGAATCTCTTTCACTCTCTTCCCCAGCCCTCACTACTGCTCTCTATCAAACAGGAGCAGTACACCCAGAGAGTAGACAGCCAGTTCATCAGAAGAGGTCTTGGGAGCTCAGTGTCAACGTGAGTGTCTGATTTGCTTTCTGATGAGTACTCACTGCATCTCAGAGCGTGCTTATCAAACACACACACACACACGCTCTCAGTTACTCACACCTTTCACGTATCTGTCTACGGGTGCCAAAACGACATTGTTACTTTCTGATACATTAAAGAGAAAATATAATCATTTTCTCAGTGGGACATCCATTTACAATCAGGGCTGAGAATCAGTGACGGGGAAGCCATTTTGTTATCCATCCGTCCCCAGGGTGGAGGGTAGAAGGATTGGGCTTTCAAGGTGTACATGTAAATGTACCAATCATTTGCATGAGATGCATAAACACATTTATACACACACCCACACACATACACACAACATACAGTGCCTTCAGAACGTATTCATACCCCTTGACTTATTTAACATTTTGTTGTATTACAGATAGATTTTTTCCCACCCATCTACACACAATACCCCATACTTATAGAGTGAGCATTTTTTTTGTTGCAAAATACAGAAATATCTCATTTACATAAGTATTCACGCCCTTTTGCTATGACACTCCAAATTGAGCTCAGGTGCATCCAATTTCCTTTGATCATCCTTGAGACGTCACGACAACTTGATTGGAGTCCACCTGTGGACAATTCAATTGTTTGGACATGGTTTAGAAAGCAACTTCTGTCTCTATAAAGTCCCACAGTTGACAGTGCATGTCAGAGCAGAAACTACCATGAAGTCCAAAACCGGAGGTTGGTGGCACCTTAATTGGGGAGAACAGGCTGGTGGTAATGACTGGAGCTGAATAGGTGGAATGGTATCCAATACATTAAACACATGGTTTCCAGGTGTTTTAATGCCATTCCATTTGCTCCGTTCCGGCAAATATTATGAGCCGTTCTCCCATCAGCAGCCTCCTGTGAAGATAAATAGTGATGAGGCAAATGTCTGAGGAAGGTATAAAACCATTTCTAGAGTGTTTAAAGGTTCCAAGAGCACAGTGGTCTCCATCATTGGGAAATTGAAAACACATGTAATTACCCAGAATCTGCCTAAAGCTGGCCGTCTCAGAACTACAGAGTTCCTTGGCTGAGATGGGACAACCTGACAGAAGGACAACTGTCTCTAGGGCACTTTTGAGAGGCAGGGACTGGGAAACTGGTAAGGATAGAGGGAACAATGAATGGAACCAGATACAGGCAAATCCTTGATGAGAACCTGCTTCAGATTGCAAATGACCTTAGACTGGGGGCGAAGATTTCAGTTCCAACAGCATAATGACCCCAAGCATACAGCCGAAGCAACACGGTAATGGGTTCAGAACAAGAATGTTAAAGTCCTTGAGTGGCCCAGCCAAAGCCCAGGTTTGAATCACACTGAAAATCTGTTCACAGCCATCTAACTTAACAGAGCTTGAGAAAATCTGCAAGGAAGAATGGGCGAAAATCCCCAAATCCAGATGTGCAAAGTTGACGACTCAAAGCTGTCATTGTCGCCAAAGGTGCTTCTACAAAGTATTGACTCGGGTGTGAATATTTACAAACAATTCTAAAAACATGTTTTCACTTTGTCATTATGGGTTATTGTGTGTAGATGGGTGAGAAATAAAATCGATATAATCCATTTTAAATTCAGGCTGTAACACAACAAAATGTGGAAAAAGTCCAGATGTGTGAATACTTTCTGAAGGCACTGTACACACACATACACACGCTGAGGATATTTAAGGGGTTCAGACTGATGGTGTTGCAGTGGCAGCCTGTCCATTACGATGTTAGGGGTGGTGCCAAACTTGTGATTGGGCCAACATTTTACATTGCCTTCAGAAAGTTTTCAGACCCCTTGACTTTATTCACATTTTATTACGTTACAGCTTTATTCTAAAATACCCCAAAATCAATCTACACAAAATACAGCAAAATGACAAAGCAAAAACAGGTTTTTAGAAATGTTCGCTAATTTAATTTAAAAAATAATAATCATGAAATATGACATTTCATAAGTATTCAGACCTTTTACTCAGTACTTTGCTGAAGCACCTTTGGCAGCGATTACAGCATAGAGTATTCTTGGGTATGATGCTACAAGCTTCGCACACCTCTATCTGGGAAGTTTCTCCCATTCTTCTCTGCAGATCCTCTCAAGCTCTGTCAGGTTGGATGGGGAGTGTTGCTGCACAGTTAATTTCAGGTCTCTCCAGAGATGTTTGATCAGATTCAAGTCTGGGCTCTGGCTGGGCACCTCAAATATTTTCAGACTTGTCCCGAAGCCACTCCTGTGTTGTCTTGGCTGTGTGCTTAGGGTTGTTGTCCTGTTGGAAGGTGAACCTTTGCCCCAGTCTGAGGTCCTGAGTGCTCTGGAGCAAGGATCTCTCTATACTTTGCTTCGTTCATATTTCCCTCAATCCTGACTAGTCCCTGCCACTGAAAATGCTTCACCGTAGGGATGGTGCCAGGTTTCCTCCAGACATGATGCTGGGCATACAGGTCAAAGAGTTCAATCTTGGTTTCATCAGACCAGAGAATCTTGTTTCTCATGGTCTGAGATTCTTTAGGTGCCTTTCAGCAAACTCCAAGCGCGCTGTCATGTGCCTTTTACTGAGGAATGGCTTCCCTCTGGCTACTACCATAGAGGTCTGATTGGTGGAGTGCTGTAGAGGTGGTTGTCCTTCTGGAAGGTTCTTCCATCTCCACAGAGGAACTCTAGAGCTCTGTCAGAGTGACCATCAGGTTCTTGGTCACCTCCTTGACCAAGGTCCTTCTCCCCCGTTTGCTCAGATTAGCCTAGGCAGCAAGCTCAAGAAAGAGTCTTGGTGGTTCCAAACTTCTTCAATTTAAGCATGATGGAGGCCACTGTGTTCTTTGGGACCTTCAATGCTGCATAAATCTTTTGGTACCCTTCCCCAGAGTATATATATACAGTACCAGTCAAAAGTTTGGATACACCTACTCATTCAAGGGTTTTTCTTTATTTTTGTACTATTTTATACATTGTAGAATAATAGTGAATACATCAAAACTATGAAATATCATGTAGTAACCAAAAAAGTGTTAAACAAATCAATATATATTTTCACCTGGAATGCTTTTCCAACCGTCTTGAAGGAGTTCCCACATATGCTGAGCACTTTTCGAAACGCTTGACTGGGTTCTGTAAAAATATTATAGAATTAATGGTTTACGTTTAAATGTCCATAAAAGTGTTGCTAATTTGTGTACATTTTCTTGTTTCAAAAACAAGCTGTTCAGTTACCTAGTAGGCTATTCTCTGCCAAGAACAGTTCCATGTGCAGCAGTGGTGATTCTGTTTTTACGTGCAAAAGTGAAATTCTGTAGATGTATTTATGCTGTTGTTCAAATGCCCCTGATCACAATATATCTTCCCAAAGAAACAACTGGTAATTTGAAAACTTGGTTTAATAATTCTGTCATGCTGCATAATAATTCTGTCAACCCCACTGTTGTGTTCGTGTTTGTGTGAGAGAGATGGCAATACTGAAGGAGAGTTACTGAATGAGAGTCAGGCCAGACTAAAACTAGAGTCCATTATAACGGTTTTCATTATAACAGATATTCAGAGAATATCAGTTGAATTAATTTGCTGTCGAGCTGAGGAATGCAACATGTAACAACACCTCTTCCACATCTCTGAGGGTATGGTGGCATTCTCACTTTCATTACTTCAAATTGCTACTTATTCACTGCCGTGGTCATAGAGACCACATGGATTATGCTATTCTACACCAACAACTGCAAATAAAGTCACCCACAGTTTTCACTTTTTTATTTATTTTCTACCTCTCACCTTTATCTCATTAACCCACTCTCTCTTTACCTCCCTCTCTTTTCTCTCCCCCGCTACCAGCGAGTGCTGAGTGTGATGAGCAATAACACAGCACGGTGTTAGCGAGTTAGCTCTACCTGCTATGCTAATATCATTAATCAATAGAGCCCAGATTAGGTTTGCAGTGATTCGGAGGATCCAAGGGTCCCAGCGGTGCACAGGCATTTTTTTCTTCTCCACTAAAAAGCTAATTTGCGAGGCCCCCAAGATGGCCAACCTAATGATGGACAGAGAAGTCTTTCCAGCAAATTTCATGGGGCATGATCCAAAGATAATAGGTTTTCAGCCCCAATGACAATCCAATTACCATGCCAATCAAAGCCGAAGGCATGCCGTCTAATTGTCAGATCTGGCTGTCAGTTTAAAACACTAACATAGCAGGTTTTAGTCCAATGAATCGTATTTTAAACAAGGGTCAATCTACACTTACCTTTGGTAGTAAGGTAAATCCATCTATCTAACTATTCATACTGGCTTTCAATTTGAAATGTCCTGTGTCTCTATAATCTTTTTATTTTCCAGTTACATCATGAATAGTAAAGGAATGTAAATATTTGATCCGTTTATTATTAACTGTATTTTTCACTTTTAGTATGGGCATATGTTGAACATGTTGCTCTAACATACACAGAGACATTTCAAGCAGTGCATTTGAAAGTCATAGCTATGCTGAGACGAGGGGTTCTGCATTTCCTTCCCATGTCTTACACTGCTACTTGCATTTAGAGAAGTATGTCCAAAAACTTACACGCACACATGCACACGCACACACAAACACACACCCACACACACACACAAACACACACAAACACACACACAAACAAAAGAGTAGCATCAATAACACAAATGATTAAACATTCATGGCCTTTTCAGTGGAACATCTGCTCTATGCGGGGCTGTAGCCTGAGGGACAGGACGAATCAAGAGGATTTCTCCCAGAGAAGCTCAAGAAAGCAATAAAATGGCGAGAAGACAGCAGGAGAATTACACACACAAACACAGGCTTACACACACACAAATATGGTAAACACAAACTGATAAAGACACAGACACATACACAAACACACACAGTCTGAAAACATGTTGTCAGACAATTCTAACACGCTAAACGGTTCATCTCAGGTAGTGACACGTTGTAGTCTCTATTTTGTCCTTTATAAGTAGAGACTTGTTCAACCATTTAGACTCTGATTCGACGTCTAGAGAGTTACATAGGCCTAATTGGTCAGATGTTCGAGATTAATTGATCAAGTGCAAGTTGGAAGAGAAAACCAGCAGTGCTGTGGACCTGCTTCCCACTAGCCCTGATCTAGAGAGACTTGGTACCATGGGTTTGGGAGAAGGGTAGTGAAGCAAGTACTTCCTCTTCACATCTCTGAGCACCGCCACTACATCTCTCCCCTTGACATACACACCTAACTGACTGGACCAGATTAACCACACACCTTCTGTGGAGATAACATCTGTCTCCTAGTTGTGAAGGAATATTAGGCTTTATACATGTATTTAAGAGGCTTCTGTTGTATAGCTCTAGAGTATTAAGCAAAACTCACCACTGAGAGCCCACAATGCACTAGTTAGTCCAAATCTCCACACTGAGGCCTAATCCTAACTCGAGATCTGCTCTCATTTCTCAATGTTGGGGATGTGATTTCGGACAGGTATAAAAAAAAATATTTGATCACTACTACAAAACCACTATATTGGCATTGTTTGTCCCTGATGTGCAATTTTTCATTTTTGTAACCCTGTTGAATGAGCCCCTAATCTCTAAACCCTGCTAAATCTTTGAGTTACGACCGTGAGGAAGAACACAGCTTGGTGGGAACAGTCCTATGAATTATATAAATTTGCAAAGTTGCTCAGGTCCAGATTTCATTAGCCGCACATTAGCTGCCTTTTATCTTTATTACCGACATGACATAATCTATAAAGAACTGCTTAGCGAGCTTGGACACTAGGCTGGACATTGGGCTTTAATGGTAAGAAGATTCATCAGTAAAACTGACAATGGGTAATAGCAGGCCTGGGTCAATGGCTACAAATTACAGCAGCACAATTACTTCCCATAATTCCTGCGGGTCCAGGGCATTGGGTGGCACAGGGAACATTCGTAATTGTGGTGAAAATGATTCAAATTTGAATGTCACCTAAAATAGCACAAACAACAGTTCTGTGTAACTAACCTCACCCTGTAATTCCCTAAAGGTAGCTGTATCAATGCCCTTCTATCCTATTAACACCGTGTAGAATGTATAAAGTCCAGACACTGAATCCAAGAGGCCATTTCTAATCATTTCTCAGCTTAAATTGTCTTGTCCTGTAGGCAGTAGTGTGTCAAATCAATCACACTTCTTTACTTGGACATTAAGGCATATAACAGAGCAAAGGAGTCATGCCGTAAGGGGCACAAGACCCTCAGATTTGTCCTGCTGTGAGTGACACACACAGCGTTTGATTTGATTTTAGCTGCCGGTGATGGATAGCACTCACAGGAGGTATGCATGTGTATGGATTTGATCAAGCTATGTATCCCATTGACTCCTTCTTGATGAATAAATAAAACAAAAATGTTTCGTTGTTTCTCTGCAATACTAGCCACCATAATAATGTTATGAAGTTGGGTTTTTAGCTAGCCAGCTAGATAGGTTCCCAATCTCCCAACCTCATAACTACTGTATCTACCAAGCCATTTCAAGCTATCCATCAATTCGAGTAGCTTGTCTAACTACCTAAGCTGACATGCCTGCTGGCAAGTTTGCTGGACTTTAGAAAAAGCAAGCAATTACAAAATGTACTGAATAAGATTCACATTCCTTTTAATCTTTTACGCAGATTTGATCAGAGATGCAGAGAAGTGCAGCTAGTTTCTTTAAAAAAAGAGGATAGACAGCTCAAGAGGAAAGCTTATACATGCAGACAATAGTTGGTTTAAATGTAATATGGTATTGTAACCTACAAATACCCAGGTGTCTGGTTAGACTGTAAACTCTCCTTCCAGACTCACATTAAGCATCTCCAAAATTAAATCTAGAATCGGCTTCCTATTTCGCAACAAAGCCTCATTCTCTCATGCTGCTAAACATACCCCCGTAAAACTGACTATCCTACCGATCCTTGACTTTGGCGATGTCATTTACAAAATAGCCTCCAACACTCTACTCAGCAAATTGGATAGAGTCTATCACAGTGCCATCCGTTTTGTCACCAAAGCCCCATATATTACCCACCACTACGACCTGTATGCCCTCGTTGGCTGGCCCTCACTTCATACTCGTCGCCAAACCCACTGGCTCCAGGTCATCTATAAGTCTTTGCTAGGTAAAGCCCCACCGTATCTCAGCTCACTGGTCACCATAGCAACACCCACCCATAGCACCCGCTCCAGCAGGTATATTTCACTGGATATCCCCAAAGCCAACACCACCTTTGGCCGCCTTTCCTTCCTGTTCTCTGCTGCCAATGACTGGAACGAATTGCAAAAATCACTGAAGCTGGAGACTTATATCTCCCTCACTAACTTTAAGCATCAGCTGTCATAGCAGCTTACCGGCCACTGTACCTGTACACAGCCCATTTGTAAATAGCCCACCCAACTACCTCATCCCTATATTTATTTTTGCTCTATTGCACCCCAGTATCTCTACTTGCACATCATCATCTGCACATCTATCACTCCAGTGTTAATGCTAAATTGGAAATAATTTTGCCACTATGGCCTATGTTTTGCCTTACCTCCCTAATCTTGCTACATTTGCACACACTATATATAGATTGTTTTATTGTGTTATTGACTGTACTGGACTGTTTGTTTATCCCATGTGAAACTCTGTGTTGTTGTTTTATCTTGGCCAGGTCGCCGTTGTAAATGAGAACATGTTCTCAACTGGCCTACCTGGTTAAATAAAGGTGAAATAAAAAAATAAAAAATAAATAAAAACATAATGGTCTGACAGTGTGGCCTGAACACATGATTAACATAGTGGGCTGACAGTGTGGCCTGAACACATGATTAACATAGTGGGCTGACAGTGTGGCCTGAACACATGATTAACATAGTGGGCTGACAGGATAGCCTGAACACATGATTAACATAGTGGGCTGACAGGATAGCCTGAACACATGATTAACATAGTGGGCTGACAGTGTGGCCTGAACACATGATTAACATAGTGGGCTGACAGGGTGGCCTGAACACATGATTAACATAGTGGGCTGACAGGGTGGCCTGAACACATGATTAACATAGTGGGCTGACAGGATGGCCTGAACACATGATTAACATAGTGGGCTGACAGGGTGGCCTGAACACACATGATTAACATAGTGGGCTGACAGGATGGCCTGAACACATGATTAACATAGTGGGCTGACAGGGTGGCCTGAACACATGATTAACATAGTGGGCTGACAGGGTGGCCTGAACACATGATTAACATAGTGGGCTGACAGGGTGGCCTGAACACATGATTAACATAGTGGGCTGACAGGGTGGCCTGAACACATGATTAACATAGTGGGCTGACAGGGTGGCCTGAACACATGATTAACATAGTGGGCTGACAGGGTGGCCTGAACACATGATTAACATAGTGGGCTGACAGGGTGGCCTGAACACATGATTAACATAGTGGGCTGACAGGATGGCCTGAACACATGATTAACATAGTGGGCTGACAGGGTGGCCTGAACACATGATTAACATAGTGGGCTGACAGGGTGGCCTGAACACATGATTAACATAGTGGGCTGACAGGGTGGCCTGAACACATGATTAACATAGTGGGCTGACAGGGTGGCCTGAACACATGATTAACATAGTGGGCTGACAGGGTGGCCTGAACACATGATTAACATAGTGGGCTGACAGGATGGCCTGAACACATGATTAACATAGTGGGCTGACAGGGTGGCCTAAACACATGATTAACATAGTGGGCTGACAGGGTGGCCTGAACACATGATTAACATAGTGGGCTGACAGGGTGGCCTGAACACATGATTAACATAGTGGGCTGACAGGGTGGCCTAAACACATGATTAACATAGTGGGCTGACAGGGTGGCCTGAACACATGATTAACATAGTGGGCTGACAGGGTGGCCTGAACACATGATTAACATAGTGGGCTGACAGGGTGGCCTGAACACATGATTAACATAGTGGGCTGACAGGGTGGCCTGAACACATGATTAACATAGTGGGCTGACAGGATGGCCTGAACACATGATTAACATAGTGGGCTGACAGGATAGCCTGAACACATGATTAACATAGTGGGCTGAAGTGTGGCAACATGATTAACATAGTGGGCTGACAGTGTGTCCTGAACACATGATTAACATAGTGGGCTGACAGTGTGGCCTGAACACATGATTAACATAGTGGGCTGACAGTGTGGCCTGAACACATGATTAACATAGTGGGCTGACAGTGTGGCCTGAACACATGATTAACATAGTGGGCTGACAGGATAGCCTGAACACATGATTAACATAGTGGGCTGACAGGGTGGCCTGAACACATGATTAACATAGTGGGCTGACAGTGTGGCCTGAACACATGATTAACATAGTGGGCTGACAGGATGGCCTGAACACATGATTAACATAGTGGGCTGAATCTTATGACAACAACATGATAGTTGTGTATTAATTATGATGCCATGATATGTGCCTGTGTTGATGATGTGTGGTGTGATCCCATGTACTGTGTTGTATGTAAATGTAAATGTAATATCCTTGGCATGTTAGTGCAGTAAATTGAGATGTGTGATTTACAACAGTCAGAATGACTCATTAAAATGACAATTGAACAGCTAAAGAGGTATGCTTAGATAACCTACGCAGAAAAATAGACACATTTTTGCATAAAATTAGGTGTAATGATTATGGCTCTAGATTGCAGGAAAAAGCTATTTCAGGTGTTTGAGAAATTCAAAATCTTCCAACTCCCTTCATTCTCACACATTTTGTGCCCCATGTAAAGCAATGCGTGCATGCCACCGCTGTATCAGAGCCCTCTAAATTACAGGCTTTGGCCTTGACAGAGAGGCTCATGTGGCGTCCATGTTATTTGTGTGTTTTATGCCATTTGCAGAAGGGCTCAAAGATTTTGTCATAGAAGATAAGGAGGGCCATAACTACACCCCACACATATATACTGTATGTGGAGTATAGAGGACACAGGTGATTGGACCCATGAGTCCTCATGAGTTATTGATGCACAATCACACACACACACACACAGACACACACACATACACACATACACGCACACACAAACAGACACACACACACACACACACGCGCACGCACACACAAAGACACACACACACAAACAAACAGACACACACACACACACACACACACACACACACACACACACACACACACACACACACAAACAGACACACACACACACACACGCACGCACACACAAAGACATGCACACACACACACACACAAACAAACAGACACACACACACACACACACAAAGACACACACACACACACAAACAGACACACGGTGAGCAACAGGACGAGAGGGGCCAGCGTTGATGTGATTAACTCCCTATTGCCAAGCGTGTGCCCAAGAATTAACAGCTTTGCAGTGAGATTCGTCCCACGCCCCTGTCCCCTCTTTCTAAATATGAGTCTAATCACAAATACATAGTGTATAGCTTCAGGGAGAGAGGGAGGGGGTAGAGAGAGACACAGAGATAAGCCAAGAGGTTAAGCTAACAGAAAGGAATAACCTTGATGGAGATCTGCCTGTTTAACATAATTTCACTGGAAAAGTACCCTGACCCTCAAATGATACTCTTTATATTGATTATTTTCAACAATGGGAAATAGCATGGTTGTATTTACTTCTTAACCTTTCGCAGCTCTGTCTGTCACTATCCCCAAAAAACAGCCAGAGTAACAGCAATGTGTATGTGTGTGTTTCAATATCCAATGAGGTACATACTAGGGAATAAGTGTACACCCACACCCACGCACACTTTGTGGTAAAATAGCTCAGAGGCATTTGCCGCCCAGACGCCTTTACCAGAGTTGCAGGCAGAGGAGAGGGGCGGAGAGGAGAGGGAATGTTAACGGTGATGGTAACCAACGGTAACCAACCACAGGGGACTTGGCATTCCGCCGGGCTCACCTCAGAACAGCTGGCTGTTAAACGGCCAGGCACAGAGGCATGCATAAATAAAGGAAGGAATTAAAACAAGAGCACTAACGACCATGTTGGAGTTTAGCTTCCCCCGTCCATACACCTCTGATAGATAGATAGATAGATAGATAGATAGATAGATAGATAGATAGATAGATAGATAGATAGATAGATAGATAGATAGATAGATAGATAGATAGATAGATAGATAGATAGATAGATAGATAGATAGATAGATAGATAGATAGATAGATAGACACACAAACCTGCAGAAATTGATTCAAAAGATCAACCCTGATTGCTGAGTGTGTAAGTGTGCATAACTGTGTGTGTGTTAGCTTGCATGCGTGCATGTGTCTTTCGTGAGATGCTCTGCCACTGTTTGCCCTGGCACACAACGTCCAAATTGCTGAAGCAAGAAAGCGAGAAAGAGAGAGAGGGAGGAAGAGAGGGAGTGGGTATAGATAGAGTAAGAGAGAGAGAGGGAGTGGGTATAGATAGAGTAAGAGAGAGAGAGGGAGTGGGTATAGATAGAGTAACAGAGAGAAAGGGAGTGGGTATAGATAGAGTAAGAGAGAGAGAGGGAGTGGGTATAGATAAGATATAGTAACAGCGAGAGAGGGAGTGGGTATAGATAGAGTAAGAGAGAGAGAGGGAGTGGGTATAGATAGAGTAAGAGAGAGAGAGGGAGTGGGTATAGATAGAGTAACAGAGAGAAAGGGAGTGGGTATAGATAGAGTAAGAGAGAGAGAGGGAGTGGGTATAGATAGAGTAAGAGAGAGAGAGGGAGTGGGTATAGATAGAGTAACAGAGAGAATAGATAGTAAGAGAGAGAGAGAGTGGGTATAGATAAGATATAGTAACAGAGAGGGAGTGGGTATAAGATATAGAGAGAGAGGGAGTGGGTATAGATAAGATATAGTAACAGAGAGAGAGGGAGTGGGTATAGATAGAGATATAGAACAGAGAGAGAGGGAGTGGGTATAGATAAGATATAGTAACAGAGAGAGAGGAGTAGTAACATATAGTAACAGAGAGAGGGAGTGGGTATAGATAGAGTATAGAACAGAGAGAGAGGGGTATAGATAAGATATAGAACAGAGAGAGAGAGTGGGTATAGATAAGAGATAACAGAGAGGGAGTGGGTATAGATAGAGTAACAGAGAGAGAGGAGTGGGTATAGATAGAGTAATAGAGAGAGAGGGAGTGGGTATAGATAAGAGTAACAGAGAGAGAGGGAGTGGGTATAGATAAGATATAGTAACAGAGAGAGAGGGGGTATAGGGAGTAACAGAGATAAGATATAGATAGAGAGAGAGGGAGAGTATAGTAACAGAGAGAGAGGGAGTGGGTATAGATAAGATATAGTAACAGAGAGAGAGGGAGTGGGTTTAGATAGATAAGATATAGTAACAGAGAAAGAGGGAGTGGGTTTAGATAAGATATAGTAACAGAGAGAGAGGGAGATGGGAGAGAGAGGGAGTTATAGATATAGTAACAGAGAGAGGGAGTGGGTATAGTAACAGAGAGAGTATAGATAAGAGTAACAGAGAGAGAGAGGGTATAGATAAGATATAGTAACAGAGAGAGAGGAGTGGGTATAGATAAGATATAGTAACAGAGAGAGAGGGAGTGGGTTTAGATAAGATATAGTAACAGAGAGAGAGGGAGTGGGTTTAGATAAGATATAGTAACAGAGAGAGAGGGGAGTGGGTTTAGATAAGATATAGTAACAGATATAGATAAGATAAGTAACAGAGAGAGAGGGAGTGGGTTTAGATAAGATATAGTAACAGAGAGAGAGGGGAGTGGGTATAGATAAGATATAGTAACAGAGAGAGAGGGAGTGGGTATAGATAAGATATAGTAACAGAGAGAGAGGGAGTATAGATAAGATATAGTAATAGAGAGAGAGGGAGTGGGTATAGATAAGATATAGTAACAGAGAGAGAGGGAGTGGGTATAGATAAGATATAGTAACAGAGAGAGAGGGAGTGGGTATAGATAGAGTAACAGAGAGAGAGGGAGTGGGTATAGATAAGATATAGTAACAGAGAGAGAGGGAGTGGGTACAGATAGAGTAACAGAGAGAGGGAGTGGGTATAGATAGAGTAATAGAGAGAGAGGGAGTGGGTATAGATAGAGTAATAGAGAGAGAGGGAGTGGGTATAGATTAGATAGAGTAACAGAGAGAGAGGGAGTGGGTATAGATAAGATATAGTAACAGAGAGAGAGGAGTGGGTATAGATAAGATATAGTAACAGAGAGAGAGGGAGTGGGTATAGATAAGATATAGTAACAGAGAGAGAGGGAGTGGGTATAGATATAGTAACAGAGTAATAGATAAGAATAGAGAGAGAGAGAGTGGGTTTAGATAAGATATAGTAACAGAGAGAGAGGGAGTGGGTTTAGATAAGATATAGTAACAGAGAGAGAGGGAGATGGGTATAGATAAGATATAGTAACAGAGAGAGAGGGAGTGGGTATAGATAGAGTAACAGAGAGAGAGGGAGTGGGTATAGATAGAGTAACAGAGAGAGAGGGGGTGGGTATAGATAGAGAGAAAGGGAGTGGGTATAGATAAGAGTAACAGAGAGAGGGAGTGGGTATAGATAAGAGTAAGATAGATATAGTAACAGAGAGAGAGAGTGGAGTTAGATAAGTATAGATAAGATATAGTAACAGAGAAAGAGGGAGTGGGTTTAGATAAGATATAGTAACAGAGAAAGAGGGAGTGGGTTTAGATAAGATATAGTAACAGAGAAAGAGGGAGTGGGTATAGATAAGATATAGTAACAGAGAAAGAGGGAGTGGGTATAGATAAGATATAGTAACAGAGAAAGAGAGAGTGGGTTAGATAAGATATAGTAACAGATATAGATAAGATATAGTAACAGAGAAAGAGGGAGTGGGTATAGATAAGATATAGTAACAGAGAAAGAGGGAGTGGGTATAGATAAGATATAGTAACAGAGAAAGTGGGTTTAGAGGGATAAGATATAGTAACAGAGAAAGAGGGAGTATAGATAAGATATAGTAACAGAGAAAGAGGGAGTGGGTATAGATAAGATATAGTAACAGAGAGAGAGGGAGTGGGTATAGATAGAGTAACAGAGAGAGAGGGAGTGGGTATAGATAGAGTAACAGAGAGAGAGGGAGTGGGTATAGATAGAGTAACAGAGAGAGAGGGAGTGGGTATAGATAAGATATAGTAACAGAGAAAGAGGGAGTGGGTATAGATAAGATATAGAACAGAGAGAGAGAGGAGTGGGTATAGATAGAGTAACAGAGAGAGAGGGAGTGGGTATAGATAGAGTAACAGAGAGAGAGGGAGTGGGTATAGATAAACAGAGAGAGAGGGAGTGGGTATAGATAGAGTAACAGAGAGAGAGAGGGAGTGGGTATAGATAGAGTAACAGAGAGAGGGGAGTGGGTTTAGATAAGATATAGTAACAGAGAGAGAGAGTGGGTTTAGATAAGATAACAGAGAGAGAGGGAGTGGGTATAGATAACAGAGAGAGAGGGAGTGGGTATAGATAGAGTAACAGAGAGAGGGAGTGGGTATAGATAACAGAGAGAGAGAGGAGTGGGTTAGATATAGTAACAGAGAGAGAGGGAGTGGGTATAGATAAGATATAGTAACAGAGAACAGAGGAGTGGGTTTAGATAAGATATAGTAACAGAGAGGAGTGGGTTAGATAAGATAAGAGAGGGAGTAACAGAGAAAGAGGGAGTGGGTATAGATAAGTAACAGAGAGAGAGGGAGTGGGTATAGAGAGAGAGGGGTATAGGTATAGATAACAGAGAGAGAGGGAGTGGGTATTAGATAAGATATAGTAACAGAGAAAGAGGGAGTGGGTATAGATAAGATAGAGTAACAGTGGGTTTAGATAAGATATAGTAACAGAGAGAGAGGGAGTGGGTTTAGATAAGATATAGTAACAGAGAAAGAGGGAGTGGGTATAGATAAGATATAGTAACAGAGAAAGAGAGAGGGAGTGGGTATAGATAAGATATAGTAACAGAGAGAGAGGTGGGTATAGATAAGATATAGTAACAGAGAGAGAGGGAGTGGGTATAGATAAGATATAGTAACAGAGAGAGAGGGGTATAGATAGGTATAGATAGGAGTGGGTTCAGATAGATAGAGTAACAGAGAGGGGAGTGGGTTTAGATAAGATATAGTAACAGAGAAAGAGGGAGTGGGTTTATAGATAGAGTAACAGAGAGAGAGGGAGTGGGTTTAGATAAGATATAGTAACAGAGAGAGGGAGTGGGTTTAGATAAGAGTAACAGAGAGAGAGGGAGTGGGTTTAGATAGATATAGTAACAGAGAGAGAGGAGTGGGTTTAGATATAGTAACAGAGAGAGAGGGAGTGGGTTTAGATAAGATATAAACAGATATAGGGAGTAACAGAGAACAGAGAAGAGAGGAGTGGGTTTAGATAAGATATAGTAACAGAGAAAGAGGGAGTGGGTTTAGATAAGATATAGTAACAGAGAAAGAGGGAGTGGGTTTAGATAAGATATAGTAACAGAGAGAGGGAGTGGGTTTAGATAAGATATAGTAACAGAGAAAGAGGGAGTGGGTATAGATAGATATAGTAACAGAGAGAGAGGGAGTGGGTATAGATAGATAAGATATAGTAACAGAGAGAGAGGGAGTGGGTTTAGATAAGATATAGTAACAGAGAGAGAGGGAGTGGGTTTAGATAAGATATAGTAACAGAGAAGAGAGGATAAGATATAGTAACAGGGTATAGATAGAGTAACAGAGAGAGAGGGAGGTTTAGTATAGATATAGTAACAGAGAGAGAGGGAGTGGGTATAGATAGAGTAACAGAGAGAGAGGGAGTGGGTATAGATAGATATAGTAACAGAGAGAGAGGGAGTGGGTATAGATAGAGTAACAGAGAGAGAGGGAGTGGGTATAGATAAGATATAGTAACAGAGAGAGAGGGAGTGGGTATAGATAGAGGGTAACAGTAACAGAGAGAGGGAGTGGGTTTAGATAAGATATAGTAACAGAGAAAGAGGGAGTGGGTATAGATAAGATATAGTAACAGAGAGAGGGAGGGGTATAGGATATAGTAACAGATAGATAGGTATAACAGAGAAGAGAAGAGTGGGTTTGGGATATAGATAAGATATAGTAACAGAGAACAGAGGGAGTGGGTTTAGATATAGTAACAGAGAAAGAGGGAGTGGGTTTAGATATAGTAACAGAGAAAGAGGGAGTGGGTATAGATAGAGTAACAGAGAGAGAGGGAGTGGGTTTAGATAAGATATAGTAACAGAGAGAGAGGGAGTGGGTATAGATAGAGTAACAGAGAGAGAGGGAGTGGGTATAGATTGAGTAATAGAGAGAGAGGGAGTGGGTATAGATAGAGTAACAGAGAGAGAGTGAGTGGGTATAGATAGAGTAACAGAGAGAGAGGGAGTGGGTATAGATAGAGTAACAGAGAGAGAGGGAGTGGGTTTAGATAAGATATAGTAACAGAGAGAGAGGGAGTGGGTATAGATTAATAGAAAGAGGGAGTGGGTATAGATAAGATATAGTAACAGAGAGAGAGGGAGTGGGTTTAATAGAGAGAGGGGAGTGGGTTTAGATAAGATATAGTAACAGAGAAGAGGGAGTGGGTTTAGATAAGATATAGTAACAGAGAAAGAGGGAGTGGGTATAGATAAGATATAGAGAACAGATATAGTAACAGAGAAAGAGGGAGTGGGTTTAGATATAGTAACAGAGAAAGAGGGAGTGGGTTTATAGATATAGTAACAGAGAAGAGAGGGAGTGGGTATAGATAAGATATAGTAACAGAGAGAGAGAGTGGGTTAGATAGAACAGAGATATAGTAAACAGAGAAAGAGGGGAGTGGGTTTAGATAAGATATAGTAACAGAGAAAGAGGGAGTGGGTTTAGATAAGATATAGTAACAGAGAGAGAGGAGAACAGGGTATAGATTGAGTAATAGAGAGAGAGGAGTGGGTATAGATAGAGTAACAGAGAGAGAGGAGTGGGTATAGATTGAGTAATAGAGAGAGAGGGAGTGAGAGAGTATAGATAGAGTAACAGAGAGAGAGGGAGTGGGTATAGATAGAGTAACAGAGAGAGAGGGAGTGGGTATAGATAGAGTAACAGAGAGAGAGGGAGTGGGTATAGATAGAGTAACAGAGAGAGAGGGAGTGGTATAGATAGATAAGAGTAACAGAGAGAGAGGAGTGGGTATAGATAGAGTAACAGAGAGAGAGGGAGTGGGTATAGATAGAGTAACAGAGAGAGAGGGAGTGGGTATAGATAGAGTAACAGAGAGAGAGGGAGTGGGTATAGATTGAGTAATAGAGAGAGAGGGAGTGGGTATAGATAGAGTAACAGAGAGAGAGGGAGTGGGTATAGATAGAGTAACAGAGAGAGAGGGAGTGGGTATAGATAGAGTAACAGAGAGAGAGGGAGTGGGTATAGATAGAGTAACAGAGAGAGAGGGAGTGGGTATAGATAGAGTAACAGAGAGAGAGGGAGTGGGTATAGATATAGTAACAGAGAGAGAGGGAGTGGGTATAGATATAGTAACAGAGAAAGAGGGAGTGGGTTTAGATATAGTAACAGAGAAAGAGGGAGTGGGTTTAGATATAGTAACAGAGAAAGAGGGAGTGGGTATAGATAGAGTAACAGAGAGAGAGGGAGTGGGTTTAGATAAGATATAGTAACAGAGAGAGAGGGAGTGGGTATAGATAGAGTAACAGAGAGAGAGGGAGTGGGTATAGATATGAGTAACAGAGAGAGGGGAGTGGGTATAGATAGAGTAATAGAGAGAGAGAGGGTATAGATGGGTATAGATAGAGTAACAGAGAGAGAGGGAGTGGGTATAGATAGAGTAACAGAGAGAGAGGGAGTGGGTATAGATCGAGTAATAGAAAGAGGGAGTGGGTTTAGATAAGATATAGTAACAGAGAGAGAGGGAGTGGGTATAGATCGAGTAATAGAGAGAGGGAGTGGGTTTAGATAAGATATAGTAACAGAGAGAGAGGGAGTGGGTTTAGATAAGATATAGTAACAGAGAAAGAGGGAGTGGGTATAGATAAGATATAGTAACAGAGAAAGAGGGAGTGTCACGCCCTGGTCAAAGTATTTTGTGTTCATCTTTATGTATTTGGTCAGGCCAGGGTGTGGCATGGGGTTTTTGTAATTGTGGTGTGTTTGTCTTGGGGTTTTGGTGGTGGTATTGGGATTGTAGCTTAGTGGGTTGTCTAGCAAAGTCTATGGCTGTCTGGAGTGGTTCTCAATCAGAGGCAGATGCTTATCGTTGTCTCTGATTGGGAACCATATTTAGGCAGCCATATTCTTTGAGTTTGTCGTGGGTGATTGTCCTTAGTGTCTTACTTGTACTCTCTGTTAGTTTGCACTAGATAGGCTGTTTTCGGTTTTCATTTACGTTTATTGTTTTGTAGTGTTTAGTGTTTAGTCGTATTTACGTTTTGTTTAATAAATATGGATCGCAATCGACACGCTGCAGTTTGGTCCGACTCTCCTTCATCACCACTAGAAAACCGTTACAGAATCACCCACCACCAACGGACCAAGCGGCGTGTCAACAGGCAGGAGCAGCCGAAAGAGGAGAGGCAACAAAGGCAGCAACAGCGGCGCAATGAGGATTGGACATGGGACGATATATTGGATGGGGGTTGCTACACATGGGAGGAGATCCTGGCGGGAAGGGATCGCCTTCCATGGGAACAGGTGGAGGCACTTAGGAGAGCAGAGGCAGCCGGAGAGAGGAGCCGGCGATACGAGGGAACACGGTTGGCAAGAAAGCCCGGGAGTCAGCCCCAAAATTCTTGGGGGGCTTACAGGGAGTATAGCTATGCCAGGTAGGAGACCTGCGCAAACTCCCTGTGCTTACCGGGGGCTGGAGAGACCGGGCAGGCACCGTGTTATGCTGTGGAGCGCACGGTGTCTCCAGTGCGGGTGCACAGCCCGGTTCGGTATATTCCAGCTCCGCGTATCGGCCGGGCTAGATTGAGCGTCGAGCCAAATGCCATGAAGCCGGCTCTACGCATCTGGTCCCCAGTGCGTCTCCTTGGGCCGGCTTACATGGCACCAGCCTTGCGCTCGGTGTCTCCGGTTCGCCTGCATAGCCCAGTGCAGGCTATTCCACCTCGCCGCACTGGCAGGGCAACCGGGAGCATTCAACCAGGTAAGGTTGGGCAGGCTCGGTGCTCAAGAGCTCCAGTGCGCCTGCACGGTCCGGTCTATCCAGTACCACCTCCACACCCCAGCCCTCCGGTAGCAGCTCCCCGCACCAGGCTTCCTGTGCGTGTCCTCGGTCCAGTACCACCAGTACCAGCACCACGCATCAGGCCTACAGTGCGCCTCGCCTCTCCAGCGCTGTCGGAGCCTTTCTCCTCTCCTGCGCTGCCGAAGTCTCCCGCCTATCTAGCGCTGTCGGAGCTTTCCTCATCTCCAGCGCTGCCGGAGTCTCCCGCCTGTTCAGCGCAGCCAGAGCTGCCAGTCTGCATGAAGCAGCCAGAGCTGTCAGTCTACATGAAGCAGCCCGCGCTGCCAGTCTGCATGAAGCAGCCAGTCTACATGGAGCAGCCAGAGCTGTCAGTCTGCATGGAGCAGCAGCCAGAGCTGTCAGTCCGCATGGAGCAGCCAGAGCTGTCAGTCCGCATGGAGCAGCCAGAGCTGTCAGTCCGCATGGAGCAGCCAGAGCTGTCAGTCCGCATGGAGCAGCCAGAGCTGTCAGTCTACATGAAGCAGCCCGAGCTGCCAGTCTGCATGAAGCAGTCAGTCTACATGGAGCAGCCAGAGCTGTCAGTCCGCATGGAGCAGCCAGAGCTGTCAGTCTACATGAAGCAGCCCGAGCTGCCAGTCTGCATGAAGCAGCCAGTCTACATGGAGCAGCCAGAGCTGTCAGTCTGCATGAAGCAGCCAGAGATGTCAGTCTGCATAGAGCAGCCAGTCTGCATGGAGCAGCCAGTCTGCATGGAGCTGCCAGTCTGCATGGAGCTGCCAGTCTGCACGGAGCTGTCAGTCTGCACGGAGCTGTCAGTCTGCACGGAGCTGTCAGTCTGCACGGAGCTGTCAGTCTGTAAGGAGCTGCCAGTCTGCAAGGAGCTGCCAGTCAGCACGGAGCCGCCAGAGCGGTCAGTCTGTAAGAAGCCGCCAGAGCTGTCAGCCTATATGGGGCAGCTAGTGCCGCCAGTCTGCCCAGCGCCGCCAGTGCCCCCAGTCTGCCCAGCGCCGCCAGTCTGTCCAGCGTCGCCAGTCTGCCCAGCGTCGCCAGTCTGCCCAGCGTCGCCAGTCTGCCCAGCGTCGCCAGTCTGCCCAGCACCGCCAGTCTGCCCAGCACCGCCAGTCTGCCCAGCGCCGCCAGTCTGCCCAGCGTCGTCAGTCTGCCCAGCGCCGCCAGTCTGCCCAGCGCCGCCAGTCTGCCCAGCGCCGCCAGTCTGCCCAGCATCGCCAGTCTGCCCAGCGCCGCCAGTCTGCCCAGCGCCGCCAGATCTGCCAGTCTGCCCAGCGCCGCCAGATCTGCCAGTCAGCCAGACTCTTCCAGATCTGCCAGTCAACCAGACTCTTCCAGATCTGCCAGTCAACCAGACTCTTCCAGATCTGCCAGTCAGCCAGACTCTTCCAGATCTGCCAGTCAGCCAGACTCTTCCAGATCTGCCAGTCAACCAGACTCTTCCAGATCTGCCAGTCAACCAGACTCTTCCAGATCTGCCAGTCAACCAGACTCTTCCAGATCTGCCAGTCAGCCAGGATCTGCCAGTCAGCCAGGATCTGCCAGTCAGCCAGGATCTGCTGAGACCACCAGCCAGCCAGGAGCTGGTAGATCTATTTACCGGCCTGAGCTTCCTCTCACTCCTGAGCTTCCTCTCACTCCTGAGCTTCCTCTCACTCCTGAGCTTCCTCTCACTCCTGAGCTTTCTCTCACTCCTGAGCTTTCTCTCACTCCCGAGCTTCCCCTCAGTCCCGAGCTGCCTCGGTCCCGAGCTGTCCTTCAGTCCCGATCTGCTCCTCAGTCCAGTGGGGTTCTGGGTGAGGACTACTAGGCCATGGTCGGCGGCGAGGGTGGACTATCCAGGGACGAAGGGAGAGGGACTAAGACATTAAAGGAGTGGGGTCCACGTCCCGCGCCGGAGCCGCCACCATGGACAGACGCCCACCCGGACCCTCCCTATTGTTTTGAGGTGCGTTCGGGAGTCCGCACCTTAGGGGGGTTCTGTCACGCCCTGGTCAAAGTATTTTGTGTTCATCTTTATGTATTTGGTCAGGCCAGGGTGTGGCATGGGGTTTTTGTAATTGTGGTGTGTTTGTCTTGGGGTTTTGGTGGTGGTATTGGGATTGTAGCTTAGTGGGTTGTCTAGCAAAGTCTATGGCTGTCTGGAGTGGTTCTCAATCAGAGGCAGATGCTTATCGTTGTCTCTGATTGGGAACCATATTTAGGCAGCCATATTCTTTGAGTTTGTCGTGGGTGATTGTCCTTAGTGTCTTACTTGTACTCTCTGTTAGTTTGCACTAGATAGGCTGTTTTCGGTTTTCATTTACGTTTATTGTTTTGTAGTGTTTAGTGTTTAGTCGTATTTACGTTTTGTTTAATAAATATGGATCGCAATCGACACGCTGCAGTTTGGTCCGACTCTCCTTCATCACCACTAGAAAACCGTTACAGGGAGTGGGTTTAGATATAGTAACAGAGAAAGAGGGAGTGGGTTTAGATATAGTAACAGAGAGAGAGGGAGTGGGTATAGATAGAGTAACAGAGAGAGGGAGTGGGTATAGATAGAGTAACAGAGAGAGAGGAGTGGGTTTAGATAAGATATAGTAACAGAGAAAGAGGGAGTGGGTTTAGATAAGATATAGTAACAGAGAAAGAGGGAGTGGGTTTAGATAAGATATAGTAACAGAGAGAGAGGGAGTGGGTATAGATTGAGTAATAGAGAGAGAGGGAGTGGGTATAGATAGAGTAACAGAGAGAGAGGGAGTGGGTATAGATTGAGTAACAGAGAGAGAGGGAGTGGGTATAGATAGAGTAACAGAGAGAGAGGGAGTGGGTATAGATAGAGTAACAGAGAGAGAGGGAGTGGGTATAGATAGAGTAACAGAGAGAGAGGGAGTGGGTATAGATAGAGTAACAGAGAGAGAGGGAGTGGGTATAGATTGAGTAATAGAGAGAGGGAGTGGGTATAGATAGAGTAACAGAGAGAGAGGGAGTGGGTATAGATAGAGTAACAGAGAGAGAGGGAGTGGGTATAGATTGAGTAATAGAGAGAGGGAGTGGGTATAGATTGAGTAATAGAGAGAGAGGGAGTGGGTATAGATAGAGTAACAGAGAGAGAGTGAGTGGGTATAGATAGAGTAACAGAGAGAGAGGGAGTGGGTATAGATAGAGTAACAGAGAGAGAGGGAGTGGGTATAGATATAGTAACAGAGAGAGAGGGAGTGGGTATAGATATAGTAACAGAGAGAAGAGGAGTGGGTTTAGATAAGATATAGTAACAGAGAGAGAGGGAGTGGGTTTAGATATAGTAACAGAGAAAGAGGAGTGGGTTAGATAAGATATAGTAACAGAGAGAGGGAGTGGGTATAGATAGAGTAACAACAGAGAGAGAGGGAGTGGGTATAGATATAGTAACAGAGAAAGAGGGAGTGGGTATAGATATAGTAACAGAGAAAGAGGGAGTGGGTTTAGATATAGTAACAGAGAAAGAGGGAGTGGGTTTAGATATAGTAACAGAGAAAGAGGGAGTGGGTTTAGATATAGTAACAGAGAAAGAGGGAGTGGGTATAGATAGAGTAACAGAGAGAGAGGGAGTGGGTTTAGATAAGATATAGTAACAGAGAGAGAGGGAGTGGGTATAGATTGAGTAATAGAGAGAGAGGGAGTGAAACTTTCAGAAACAGAAACAAGATGATTTGATTTGATTTGATTTGAGTAACAGAGAGAGAGGGAGTGGGTATAGATTGAGTAATAGAGAGAGAGGGAGTGGGTATAGATAGAGTAACAGAGAGAGAGTGAGTGGGTATAGATAGAGTAACAGAGAGAGAGGGAGTGGGTATAGATATAGTAATAGAGAGAGAGTGAGTGGGTATAGATAGAGTAACAGAGAGAGGGAGTGGGTTTAGATAGAGTAACAGAGAGAGAGGGAGTGGGTATTAGATAAGATATAGTAACAACAGAGAGAGAGGAGTGGGTATAGATAAGATATAGTAACAGAGAAAGAGGGAGTGGGTATAGATAAGATATAGTAACAGAGAGAGAGGAGTGGGTATAGATAAGATAGTAACAGAGAGAGAGGGAGTGGGTATAGATAGAGTAACAGAGAGAGGGGTGGGTATAGATAAGATAAACAGAGAAGAGGGAGTGGGTATAGATAAGATATAGTAACAGAGAGAGGGGAGTGGGTTAGATAGATATAGTAACAGAGAGAGAGGGAGTGGGTATAGATAGAGTAACAGAGAGAGAGGGAGTGGGTATAGATAGAGTAACAGAGAGAGAGGGAGTGGGTATAGATAGAGTAACAGAGAAGAGGGAGTGGGTATAGATAAGATATAACAGAGAGAGAGGGAGTGGGTATAGATAGAGTAATAGAGAGAGAGAAAACCCCAAACAGAAGAAGTGGGGTTTAGATAAGATATAGTAACAGAGAAGAGGGAGTGGGTTTAGATAAGATATAGTAACAGAGAAAGAGGGAGTGGGTTTAGATAAGATATAGTAACAGAGAGAGAGGGAGTGGGTTTAGATAAGATATAGTAACAGAGAAAGAGGGAGTGGGTTTAGATAAGATATAGTAACAGAGAGAGAGGGAGTGGGTTTAGATAAGATATAGTAACAGAGAAAGAGGGAGTGGGTATAGATAAGATATAGTAACAGAGAAAGAGGGAGTGGGTTTAGATAAGATATAGTAACAGAGAAAGAGGGAGTGGGTTTAGATATAGATACAGAACAGAGAGAGGGAGTGGGTTTAGATAGATATAGTAACAGAGAGAGAGGGAGTGGGTTTAGATAAGATATAGTAACAGAGAAAGAGGGAGTGGGTTTAGATAAGATATAGTAACAGAGAGAGAGGGAGTGGGTTTAGATAAGATATAGTAACAGAGAAAGAGGGAGTGGGTTTAGATAAGATATAGTAACAGAGAAAGAGGGAGTGGGTTTAGATAAGATATAGTAACAGAGAAAGAGGGAGTGGGTTTAGATAAGATATAGTAACAGAGAAAGAGGGAGTGGGTTTAGATAAGATATAGTAACAGAGAGAGAGGGAGTGGGTTTAGATAAGATATAGTAACAGAGAAAGAGGGAGTGGGTATAGATAAGATATAGTAACAGAGAAAGAGGGAGTGGGTTTAGATAAGATATAGTAACAGAGAGAGAGGAGTGGGTATAGATATAGTAACAGAGAAGAGAGGGAGTGGGTATAGATAAGATATAGTAACAGAGAAAGAGGGAGTGGGTATAGATAAGAACAGAGAGAGGGAGTGGGTATAGATACAGTAACAGAGAAGAGGAGTGGGTTTAGATAAGATATAGTAACAGAGAAAGAGGGAGTGGGTTTAGATAAGATATAGTAACAGAGAAAGAGGGAGTGGGTATAGATAAGATATAGTAACAGAGAGAGGGAGTGGGTATAGATAGATAACAGAGAGAGAGGGAAGTATAGATAGATAGAACAGAGAGAAGGAGTGGGTTTAGATAAGATATAGTAACAGAGAGAGAGGGAGTGGGTATAGATAAGATATAGTAACAGAGAGAGAGGGAGTGGGTATAGATAGAGTAACAGAGAGAGAGGGAGTGGGTATAGATAGAGTAACAGAGAGAGGGAGTGGGTATAGATAAGAGTAACAGAGAGAGAGGGAGTGGGTATAGATATAGTAACAGAGAGAGAGGGAGTGGGTATAGATAGAGTAACAGAGATAGGGAGTGGGTATAGATAGAGTAACAGAGAGAGAGGGAGTGGGTTTAGATAAGATATAGTAACAGAGAAAGAGAGGGAGTGGGTTTAGATAAGATATAGTAACAGAGAGAGAGGGAGTGGGTTTAGATAAGATATAGTAACAGAGAGAGAGGGAGTGGGTAGATAAGATATAGTAACAGAGAAAGAGAGTGGGTTTAGATAAGATATAGTAACAGAGAGAGGGGAGTGGGTTTAGATAAGATATAGTAACAGAGAAAGAGGGAGTGGGTATAGATAAGATATAGTAACAGAGAGAGAGGGAGTGGGTATAGATATATAGTAACAGAGAAAGAGGGAGTGGGTATAGATATAGTAACAGAGAGAGAGGGAGTGGGTAGATAGATAAGTAACAGAGAGAGAGGGAGTGGGTATAGATAAACAGAGAGAGAGAGGAGTGGGTATAGATAAGATATAGTAACAGAGAGAGAGGGAGTGGGTATAGATAAGATATAGTAACAGAGAGAGGGAGTGGGTATAGATAGAGTAACAGAGAGAGAGGGAGTGGGTATAGATATAGTAACAGAGAGAGAGGAGTGGGTTTAGATAAGATATAGTAACAGAGAGAGAGGGAGTGGGTATAGATAAGATATAGTAACAGAGAGAGAGGGAGTGGGTATAGATAAGATATAGTAATAGAGAGAGAGGGAGTGGGTATAGATAAGATATAAACAGAGAGAGAGGGAGTGGGTTTATAAGATATAGTAACAGAGAGAGAGGGAGTGGGTATAGATATAGTAACAGAGAGAGGGAGTGGGTTTAGTATAGATAGAGTAACAGAGAGAGAGGGAGTGGGTATAGATAGATATAGTAACAGAGAGAGGGAGTGGGTTTAGATAAGATATAGTAACAGAGAAAGAGGGAGTGGGTTTAGATAAGATATAGTAACAGAGAGAGAGGAGTGGGTTTAGATAAGATATAGTAACAGAGAAAGAGGGAGTGGGTTTAGATAAGATATAGTAACAGAGAAGAGGGAGTGGGTTTAGATAAGATATAGTAACAGAGAAAGAGGGAGTGGGTTAGATAAGATATAGTAACAGAGAAGAGGGAGTGGGTATAGATATAGTAACAGAGAGAGGGAGTGGGTATAGATAAGATATAGTAACAGAGAGAGAGGGAGGGTATAGATATAGTAACAGAGAGAGAGGGAGTGGGTATAGATAGATAAGTAACAGAGAGAGAGGGAGTGGGTTTAGATAGATATAGTAACAGAGAGAGAGGGAGTGGGTTTAGATAAGATATAGTAACAGAGAAAGAGGGAGTGGGTTTAGATAAGATATAGTAACAGAGAAGAGGGAGTGGGTTTAGATAAGATAAGTAGAGAGAGAGGGAGTGGGTATAGATAAGATAGTAACAGAGAGAGAGGGGAGTGGGTATAGATAAGATATAGTAACAGAGAAAGAGGGAGTGGGTTTAGATAAGATATAGTAACAGAGAGAGAGGGAGTGGGTATAGATAAGATAACAGAGAGAGAGGGGAGTGGGTATAGATAAGATATAGTAACAGAGAAGAGGGAGTGGGTATAGATAGAGTAACAGAGAGAGAGGAGTGGGTTTAGATAAGATATAGTAACAGAGAAAGAGGGAGTGGGTTTAGATAAGATATAGTAACAGAGAAAGAGGGAGTGGGTATAGATAGATATAGTAACAGAGAGAGAGGAGTGGGTATAGATAGAGTAACAGAGAGAGAGGGAGTGGGTTTAGATAAGATATAGTAACAGAGAGAGAGGGAGTGGGTTTAGATAAGATATAGTAACAGAGAGAGAGGGAGTGGGTTTAGATAAGATATAGTAACAGAGAAAGAGGGAGTGGGTATAGATAAGATAAGTAGAGAGAAAGAGGGAGTGGGTTTAGATAAGATATAGTAACAGAGAGAGAGGGAGTGGGTATAGATAAGATATAGTAACAGAGAGAGAGGGAGTGGGTATAGATAGAGTAACAGAGAGAGAGGGAGTGGGTATAGATAGAGTAACAGAGAGAGAGAGGAGTGGGTATAGATAGAGTAACAGAGAGAGAGGGGAGTATAGATATAGATAGAGTAACAGAGAGAGAGGGAGTGGGTATAGATAGAGTAATAGAGAGAGAGGGAGTGGGTATAGATAAGATATAGTACAGAGAGAGGGAGTGGGTATAGATAGAGTAACAGAGAGAGAGGGAGTGGGTATAGATAAGATATAGTAACAGAGAGAGAGGGAGTGGGTATAGATAGAGTAACAGAGAGAGAGGGGAGTGGGTATAGATAGAGTAACAGAGAGAGAGGAGTGGGTATAGATAAGATATAGTAACAGAGAGAGAGGGAGTGGGTATAGATATAGTAACAGAGAGAGAGGAGTGGGTATAGATAAGATATAGTAACAGAGAGAGAGGGAGTGGGTATAGATAGAGTAACAGAGAGAGAGGAGTGGTTATAGATAGAGTAACAGAGAGAGAGGGAGTGGGTATAGATAGAGTAACAGAGAGAGAGGGAGTGGGTATAGATAAGATATAGTAACAGAGAGAGAGGGAGTGGTTATAGATAGAGTAACAGAGAGAAGGAGTGGGTATAGCTAGAGTAATAGAGAGAGGGAGTGGGTATAGATGGACTAATAGAGAGAGGGTGAGTGGGTATAGATATCAAATCAAATCAAAAATATTTATATAACGTACATCAGATGATATCTCAAAGTGCTGTACAGAAACCCAGCCTAAAAACAAACAGCAAGCAATGCAGGTGTAGAAGAAGGTGGCTAGGTTTAGATAAGATAAAAACAGGAAGAAACCTAGAGAGGAACCAGATATAGTAACAGATGGGGGTATAGAGAGTAACAGAGAGTGGGTTTAGATAGAGTAATAGAGAGAGAGAGGAGTGGGTATAGATAGAGTAACAGAGAGAGAGGGAGTGGGTATAGATAGAGTAACAGAGAGAGAGGGAGTGGGTATAGATAAGATATAGTAACAGAGAGAGAGGGAGTGGGTATAGATAGAGTAACAGAGAGAGGGAGTGGGTATAGATATAGTAACAGAGAGAGAGGGAGTGGGTATAGATAAGATTTAGTAACAGAGAGAGAGGGAGTGGGTATAGATCGAGTAATAGAGAGAGAGGGAGTGGGTTTAGATAAGATATAGTAACAGAGAGAGAGGGAGTGGGTATAGATAAGATATAGTAACAGAGAGAGAGGAGTGGGTTTAGATAAGATATAGTAACAGAGAGAGGGGAGTGGGTATAGATAAGATATAGTAACAGAGAGAGGGAGTGGGTATAGATAAGATATAGTAACAGAGAGAGAGGGAGTGGGTATAGATAGATATAGTAACAGAGAGAGAGGGAGTGGGTATAGATAGAGTAACAGAGAGAGAGGGAGTGTTATAGATAGATATAGTAACAGAGAGAAGGAGTGGGTTTAGATAAGATATAGTAACAGAGAAAGAGGGAGTGGGTATAGATAAGATATAGTAACAGAGAGAGAGGGAGTGGGTATAGATCGAGTAACAGAGAGAGGGAGTGGGTATAGATAGAGTAATCAGAGAGAGAGGGAGTGGGTTATAGATAGAGTAACAGAGAGAGAGGGAGTGGGTATAGATAGATATAGTAACAGAGAGAGAGGGAGTGGGTATAGATAGAGTAACAGAGAGAGAGGGAGTGGGTATAGATAAGATATAGTAACAGAGAGAGAGGAGTGGGTTTAGATAAGATATAGTAACAGAGAAAGAGGGAGTGGGTTTAGATAAGATATAGTAACAGAGAGAGAGGGAGTGGGTTTAGATAAGATATAGTAACAGAGAGAGAGGGAGTGGGTTAGATAAGATATAGTAACAGAGAAAGAGGGAGTGGGTTTAGATAGATATAGTAACAGAGAGAGAGGGAGTGGGTTTAGATAAGAGTAACAGAGAAAGAGGGAGTGGGTTTAGATAAGATATAGTAACAGAGAAAGAGGTGGGTTTAGATATAGTAACAGAGAGAGAGGAGTGGGTTTAGATAGATATAGTAACAGAGAAAGAGGGAGTGGGTAGATAGATATAGTAACAGAGAGAGAGGAGTGGGTTTAGATAAGATATAGTAACAGAGAGAGAGGGAGTGGGTTAGATAAGATATAGTAACAGAGAAAGAGGGAGTGGGTTTAGATAAGATATAGTAACAGAGAGAGAGGGAGTGGGTTTAGATAGATATAGTAACAGAGAGAGAGGGAGTGGGTATAGATAAGATATAGTAACAGAGAGAGAGGGAGTGGGTTTAGATAAGATATAGTAACAGAGAAAGAGGGAGTGGGTATAGATAAGATATAGTAACAGAGAGAGAGGGGTGGGTATAGATTAGTAATAGAGAGAGGGGAGTGGGTATAGATAGTAACAGAGAGAGAGGAGTGGATATAGATATAGTAACAGAGAGAGAGGGAGTGGGTATAGATAAGATAGAGTAACAGAAAGAGGAGAGGGTTTAGGTATAGATAGAGTAACAGAGAGAGAGGAGTGGGTATAGATAAGATAATAGTAACAGAGAGAGAGGTGGGTTTAGATAAGATATAGTAACAGAGAAAGAGGGAGTGGGTTTAGATAAGATATAGTAACAGAGAGAGAGAGGGAGTGGGTTTAGATAAGATATAGTAACAGAGAGAGGGAGTGGGTTTAGATAAGATATAGTAACAGAGAAAGAGGGAGTGGGTTTAGATAAGATATAGTAACAGAGAGAGAGGGAGTGGGTTTAGATAAGATATAGTAACAGAGAAAGAGGGAGTGGGTATAGATAAGATATAGTAACAGAGAAAGAGGGAGTGGGTTTAGATATAGTAACAGAGAAAGAGGGAGTGGGTTTAGATATAGTAACAGAGAAAGAGGGAGTGGGTATAGATATAGTAACAGAGAAAGAGGGAGTGGGTATAGTATAGATATAGTAACAGAGAAGAGAGTGGGTTTAGATAAGATATAGTAACAGAGAAAGAGGGAGTGGGTATAGATAGAGTAACAGAGAGAAGAGGGAGTGGGTATAGATATAGTAACAGAGAGAGAGGAGTGGGTATAGATATAGTAACAGAGAGAGAGGGAGTGGGTATAGATATAGTAACAGAGAAAGAGGGAGTGGGTATAGATATAGTAACAGAGAGAGAGGGAGTGGGTATAGATAGAGTAACAGAGAGAGAGGGAGTGGGTATAGATAGAGTAACAGAGAAGAGGGAGTGGGTATAGATAGAGTAACAGAGAGAGAGGGAGTGGGTATAGATAGAGTAACAGAGAGAAAGAGGGAGTGGGTATAGATAAGATATAGTAACAGAAAGAGAGGGAGTGGGTATAGATAGAGTAACAGAGAGAAGGAGTGGGTATAGCTAGAGTAATAGAGAGAAGGAGTGGGTTTAGATAAGATATAGTAACAGAGAAAGAGGGAGTGGGTTTAGATAAGATATAGTAACAGAGAAAGAGGGAGTGGGTTTAGATAAGATATAGTAACAGAGAAAGAGGGAGTGGGTATAGATAAGATATAGTAACAGAGAGAGGGAGTGGGTTTAGATAAGATATAGTAACAGAGAAAGAGGGAGTGGGTATAGATAAGATATAGTAACAGAGAAAGAGGGAGTGGGTATAGATAGAGTAACAGAGAGAGAGGGAGTGGGTATAGATAGAGTAACAGAGAGAGAGGGAGTGGGTATAGATAGAGTAACAGAGAGAGAGGGAGTGGGTATAGATAGAGTAACAGAGAGAGAGGGAGTGGGTATAGATCGAGTAATAGAGAGAGGGAGTGGGTATAGATAAGATATAGTAACAGAGAGAGAGGGAGTGGGTTTAGATAAGATATAGTAACAGAGAGAGAGGGAGTGGGTATAGATAAGATATAGTAGAGAGAGAGGGAGTGGGTATAGATAGAGTAACAGAGAGAGAGGAGTGGGTATAGATAGAGTAACAGAGAGAGAGGAGTGGGTATAGATAAGATATAGTAACAGAGAGAGGGAGTGGGTATAGATAAGATATAGTAACAGAGAGAGAGGGAGTGGGTATAGATAAGATATAGTAAGAGAGAGAGGGAGTGGGTATAGATAGAGTAACAGAGAGAGAGGGAGTGGGTATAGATAGAGTAACAGAGAGAGAGGAGTGGGTATAGATAGAGTAACAGAGAGAGAGGGAGTGGGTATAGATAAGATATAGTAACAGAGAGAGAGGGTTTGGGTATAGATAGAGTAACAGAGAGAAGGGAGTGGGTATAGATAGAGTAATAGAGAGAGGGAGTGGGTATAGATGGAGAATAGAGAGAGGGGAGTGGGTATAGATATCAAATAAATCAAAAATATTTATATACCCTAGATCAGATATATCTAACAGTGAAAGAGAAACCCAGCCTAAATACCAGAAACAGCAAGCAATGCAGGTGTAGAAGAGGTGGATAGAAAAAACTCCCTAGAAAGGCCAAAACCTAGGAAGAAACCTAGAGAGGAACCAGGCTATGTGGGGTGGCCAGTCCTCTTCTGGCTGTGCCAGAATAGAGTAATAGAGAGAGAGAGGGAGTGGGTATAGATAGAGTAACAGAGAGAGAGGGAGTGGGTATAGATAGAGTAAGAGAGAGAGAGGGAGTGGGTATAGATAAGATATAGTAACAGAGAGAGAGAGGGAGTGGGTATAGATAAGATAACAGAGAGAGAGGGAGTGGGTATAGATAAGATATAGTAACAGAGAGAGAGGAGTGGGTTTATAGATATAGTAACAGAGAGAGAGGGAGTGGGTATAGATAAGATAGTAACAGAGAGAGAGGGAGTGGGTTTAGATAAGATATAGTAACAGAGAGAGAGGGAGTGGGTTTAGATAAGATATAGTAACAGAGAGAGAGGGAGTGGGTTTAGATAAGATATAGTAACAGAGAGAGAGGGAGTGGGTATAGATAGAGTAATAGAGAGAGGAGTGGGTATAGATAAGATATAGTAACAGAGAGAGAGGGAGTGGGTATAGATAGAGTAACAGAGAGAGAGTGGGTAAAGATAAGTAACAGAGAGAGAGGGAGTGGGTATAGATATAGTAACAGAGAGAGAGGGAGTGGGTATAGATAAGAGTAACAGAGAGAGAGGGAGTGGGTTTAGATAAGATATAGTAACAGAGAGAGAGGGAGTGGGTATAGATATAGTAACAGAGAGAGAGGAGTGGGTTTAGATAAGATATAGTAACAGAGAGAGAGGGAGTGGGTTTAGATAAGATATAGTAACAGAGAGAGAGGGAGTGGGTTTAGATAAGATATAGTAACAGAGAGAGAGGGAGTGGGTATAGATCGAGTAATAGAGAGAGAGGAGTGGGTTTAGATAAGATATAGTAACAGAGAGAGAGGGAGTGGGTTTAGATAAGATATAGTAACAGAGAGAGAGGGAGTGGGTATAGATAAGATATAGTAACAGAGAGAGAGGGAGTGGGTATAGATCGAGTAATAGAGAGAGAGGAGTGGGTATAGATAAGATATAGTAACAGAGAGAGAGGGAGTGGGTATAGATAAGATATAGTAACAGAGAGAGGGAGTGGGTATAGATCGAGTAACAGAGAGAGAGGGAGTGGGTTTAGATAAGATATAGTAACAGAGAGAGAGGGAGTGGGTATAGATAAGATAAGTAACAGAGAGAGAGGGAGTGGGTATAGATAGAGTAACAGAGAGAGAGGAGTGGGTATAGATAGAGTAATAGAGAGAGGGGAGTGGGTATAGATATCAAATCAAATCAAAAATATTTATATACCCATTCGTACATCAGCTGATATCTCAAAGTGCTGTACAGAAACCCAGCCTAAAATACAAACAGCAAGAAATGCAGGTGTAGAAGCACGGTGGCAGAGAAAAACTCCCTAGAAAGGCCAAAACCTAGGAAGAAACCTAGAACAGAGGAACCAGGCTATGTGGGGTCCTCTTAACTGGCTGTGCCAGAATAGAGTAACAGAGAGAGAGGAGTGGGTATAGATAGAGTAACAGAGAGAGAGGGAGTGGGTATAGATAGAGATAAGAGAGAGAGAGGGAGTGGGTATAGATAAGATATAGTAACAGAGAGAGAGAGGAGTGGGTATAGATAGAGTAACAGAGAGAGAGGGAGTGGGTTATAAGATAGAGTAACAGAGAGAGAGGAGTGGGTATAGATATAGTAACAGAGAGAGAGGGAGTGGGTATAGATAGAGTAATAGAGAGAGGGAGTGGGTATAGATATAGTAATAGAGAGAGGGAGTGGGTATAGATATAGTAACAGAGAGAGAGGGAGTGAGAGAGGAGTGGGTATAGATAGAGTAACAGAGAGAGAGGGAGTGGGTATAGATAAGATATAGTAACAGAGAGAGAGGGAGTGGTTATAGATAGAGTAACAGAGAGAAGGAGTGGGTATAGCTAGAGTAATAGAGAGAGGGAGTGGGTATAGATGGACTAATAGAGAGAGGGTGAGTGGGTATAGATATCAAATCAAATCAAAAATATTTATATAGCCCTTCGTACATCAGCTGATATCTCAAAGTGCTGTACAGAAACCCAGCCTAAAACCCCAAACAGCAAGCAATGCAGGTGTAGAAGCACGGTGGCTAGGAAAAACTCCCTAGAAAGGCCAAAACCTAGGAAGAAACCTAGAGAGGAACCAGGCTATGTGGGGTGGCCAGTCCTCTTCTGGCTGTGCCAGAATAGAGTAATAGAGAGAGAGAGGGAGTGGGTATAGATAGAGTAACAGAGAGAGAGGGAGTGGGTATAGATAGAGTAAGAGAGAGAGAGGGAGTGGGTATAGATAGAGTAACAGAGAGAGAGAGGGAGTGGTATAGATATAGTAACAGAGAGAGAGGAGTGGGTATAGATATAGTAATAGAGAGAGGGAGTGGGTATAGATAGAGTAACAGAGAGAGAGGAGTGGGTATAGATAGAGTAACAGAGAGAGGGAGTGGGTATAGATATAGTAATAGAGAGAGGGAGTGGGTATAGATAGAGTAATAGAGAGAGGGAGTGGGTATAGATATAGTAATAGAGAGAGAGGAGTGGGTATAGATATAGTAACAGAGAGAGAGGGAGTGGGTATAGATATAGTAACAGAGAGAAGGAGTGGGTATAGATAGAGTAACAGAGAGAGGGAGTGGGTATAGATATAGTAACAGAGAGAGAGAGAGAGAGTGGGCATAGATATAGTAATAGAGAGAGGGAGTGGGTATAGATAGAGTAACAGAGAGAGAGAGGGAGTGGGTATCGATAGAGTAACAGAGAGAGGGAGTGGGTATAGATAGAGTAATAGAGAGAGGGAGTGGGTATAGATAGAGTAATAGAGAGAGGGAGTGGGTATAGATATAGTAACAGAGAGAGGGGAGTGGGTATAGATAGAGTAATAGAGAGAGGGAGTGGGTATAGATAGAGTAATAGAGAGAGGGGGAGTGGGTATAGATAGAGTAATAGAGAGAGGGGAGTGGGTATAGATATAGTAACAGAGAGAGAGGGAGTGGTATAGATAGAGTAATAGAGAGAGAGGGAGTGGGTATAGATAGAGTAATAGAGAGAGAGAGGAGTGGGTATAGATAGAGTAATAGAGAGAGGGAGTGGGTATAGATATAGTAACAGAGAGAGGAGTGGGTATAGATAGAGTAACAGAGAGAGGGAGTGGGTATAGATAGAGTAACAGAGAGAGAGGGAGTGGGTATAGATAAGATATAGTAACAGAAAGAGAGGGAGTGGGTATAGATATAGTAACAGAGAGAGAGGGAGTGGGTATAGATAGAGTAATAGAGAGAGAAGGAGTGGGTATAGATAGAGTAACAGAGAGAAGGAGTGGGTATAGATATAGTAATAGAGAGAGAGGGAGTGGGTTTAAATAGAGTAATAGAGAGAGAAGGAGTGGGTATAGCTAGAGTCATAGAGAGAGGGAGTGGGTATAGATAGAGTAATAGAGAGAGAGGGAGTGGGTATAGATAGAGTAACAGAGATAGAGGGAGTGGGTATAGATATAGTAACAGAGAGAGGGGGAGTGGGTATAGATAGAGTAACAGAGAGAAGGAGTGGGTATAGATATAGTAATAGAGAGAGGGAGTGGGTATAGATAGAGTAACAGAGAGAGAGGGAGTGGGTATAGATAGAGTAATAGAGAGAGAGGGAGTGGGTATAGATAGAGTAACAGAGAGAGGGAGTGGGTATAGATAGAGTAACAGAGAGAGAGGGAGTGGGTATCGAAAGAGTAACAGAGAGAGAGGGAGTGGGTATAGATAGAGTAATAGAGAGAGAGGGTGTGGGTATAGATCGAGTTATAGAGAGAGAGGGAGTGGGTACAGATAGAGTAATAGAGAGAGAGGGAGTGGGTATAGATCGAGTTATAGAGAGAGAGGGAGTGGGTATAGATAGAGTAACAGAGAGAGAGAGGGAGTGGGTATAGATAAGATATAGTAACAGAGAGAGAGGAGGGGGTGGGTATAGATAGAGTAACAGAGAGAGAGGGAGTGGGTATAGATAGAGTAACAGAGAGAGAGAGGGAGTGGGTATAGATAAGATATAGTAACAGAAAGAGAGGGAGTGGGTATAGATAGAGTAACAGAGAGACGGAGTGGGTATAGCTAGAGTAATAGAGAGAAGGAGTGGGTTTAGATAAGATATAGTAACAGAGAGAGAGGGAGTGGGTATAGATAAGATATAGTAACAGAGAGAGAGGGAGTGGGTATAGATCGAGTAATAGAGAGAGAGGGAGTGGGTATAGATAGAGTAATAGAGAGAGAGGGAGTGGGTATAGATAGAGTAACAGAGAGAGAGGGAGTGGGTATAGATAAGATATAGTAACAGAAAGAGAGGGAGTGGGTATAGATAGAGTAACAGAGAGAAGGAGTGGGTATAGCTAGAGTAATAGAGAGAGGGAGTGGGTATAGATATAGTAACAGAGAGAGAGGGAGTGGGTATCGATAGAGTAACAGAGAGAGGGAGCGGGTATAGATATAGTAATAGAGAGAGGGAGTGGGTATAGATATAGTAACAGAGAGAGGGGGAGTGGGTATAGATAGAGTTACAGAGAGAAGGAGTGGGTATAGATAGAGTAACAGAGAGAGAGGGAGTGGGTATCGATAGAGTAACAGAGAGAGGGAGTGGGTATAGATATAGTAATAGAGAGAGGGAGTGGGTATAGATATAGTAACAGAGAGAGAGGGAGTGGGTATAGATAGAGTAATAGAGAGAGGGAGTGAGTATAGATATAGTAATAGAGAGAGGGAGTGGGTATAGATATAGTAACAGAGAGAGAGGGAGTGGGTATAGATAGAGTAACAGAGAGAAGGAGTGGGTATAGATAGAGTAACAGAGAGAGAGGGAGTGGGTATAGATATAGTAACAGAGAGAGAGAGGGAGTGGGTATAGATAAGATATAGTAACAGAGAGAGGGAGTGGGTATAGATAGAGTAACAGAGAGAAGGAGTGGGTATAGCTAGAGTAATAGAGACAGAGGGAGTGGGTATACATAGAGTAACAGAGAGAGAGGGAGTGGGTATAGATAAGATATAGTAACAGAGAGAGAGGAGTGGGTATCGATAGAGTAATAGAGAGAGAGGGAGTGGGTATAGATAGAGTAATAGAGAGAGAGGGAGTGGGTATAGATAGAGTAACAGAGAGAGGGAGTGGGTATAAATAGAGTAACAGAGAGAGAGGGAGTGGGTATAGATAGAGTAACAGAGAGAGAGGGAGTGGGTATAGATAAGATATAGTAACAGAGAGAGAGGGAGTGGGTATAGATCGAGTAATAGAGAGAGAGGGAGTGGGTATAGATAGAGTAATAGAGAGAGAGGGAGTGGGTATAGATAGAGTAACAGAGAGAGGAAGTGGGTATAGATAGAGTAACAGAGAGAGAGGGAGTGGGTATAGATAGAGTAACAGAGAGAGGGAGTGGGTATAGATAGAGTAACAGAGAGAGAGGGAGTGGGTATAGATAGAGTAACAGAGAGAGGGAGTGGGTATAGATAGAGTAACAGAGAGAGGGAGTGGGTATAGATAGAGTAACAGAGAGAGAGGGACTGGGTATAGATAGAGTAATAGAGGGGCTCTACCTTTGTCCATTTCCACTTTTAAATTACTGTTATTACCCTATAAAACTACATCTACCTCAAAGCCTATTTCCCCTCAGGAGACTGAAAAGATTTGGCATGGGTCCTCAGATCCTCAAAAAGTTCTACAGCTGCACCATCGAGAGCATCCTGATTGGTTGCATCACTGCCTGGTATGGCAACTGCTCGGCCTCCGACTTCAAGGCACTACAGAGTAGAGGTCGACCGACTATGATTTTTCTACGCCGATACCGATTATTGGAGGACAAAAAAAGCCGATACCGATTAATCGGCCGATTTTTAAAAATGTATTTCTAATAATGACAATTACAACAATACTGAAATAAATAATGAAACATGTTTAATTTGGTTTAAATAATGCAAAAACAAAGTGTTGGAGAAGAAAGTAAAAGTGCAATATGTGCCATGTAAGAAAGCTAACGTTTAAGTTCCTTGCTCAGAACATGAGAACATATGAAAGCTGGTGGTTCCTTTTAACATGAGTCTTCAATATTCCCAGGTAAGAAGTTTTAGGTTGTAGTTATTATAGGAATTATAGGACTATTTCTCTGTGTACCATTTGTATTTCATATACCTTTGACTATTGGATGTTCTTATAGGCACTTTAGTATTGCCAGTGTAACAGTATAGCTTCCGTACCTCTCCTCGCTCCTACCTGGGCTCGAACCAGGAACACAATGATAACAGCCACCCTCGAAGCAGCGTTACCCATGCAGAGCAAGGGGAACAACTACTCCAAGTCTCAGAGCGAGTGACGATTGAAACGCTATTAGCACGCACCCCGCTAACTAGCTAGCCATTTCACATCACATTGTTACACCAGCCTAATCTCGGGAGTTGACAGGCTTGAAGTCATAAACATCAGAGCTGCTGGCATAACGCACGAAAGTGATGTTTGAATGAATGCTTATGAGCCTGCTGGTGCCTACCATCACTCAGTCAGACTGCTCTATCAAATCATAGACTTAATGATAACATAATAACACATAGAAATGCGAGCCTTAGGTCATTAATATGGTCGAATCCGGAAACTATGATCTCGAAAACAAGACGTTTATTCTTTCAGTGAAATACGGAACCGTTCTGTATTTTATCTAACGGGTGGCATCCATCTGGCTAAATATTCTTGTTACATTGCACAACCTTGAATGTTATGTCATAATTACGTAAAATTCTGGCAAATTAGTTCGCAATGAGCCAGGCGGCCCAAACTGTTGCATATACACTGACTCTGCGTGCAATGAACGCAAGAGAAGGGACACAATTTCACCTGGTTAATATTGCCTGCGAACCTGGATTTCTTTTAGCTAAATATGCAGGTTTAAAAAGATACACTTCTGTGTATTGATTTTAAGAAAGGCATTGGTGTTTATGGTTAGGTACACGTTGGAGCAACGACAGTCCTTTTTCGCAAATGGCACTGCATCGATTATATGCAACGCAGGACACGCTAGATAAACTAGTAATATCATCAACCAAGTGTAGTTATAACTAGTGATTATGAAGGATTAAGTTTAATGCTAGCTAGCAACTTACCTTGGCAACTTACTGCATTCGTGTAACAGACGGGCTCCTCGTGAGGCAGGTGGTCGTAAAGTTGCAAAATCGAATCAAATCAAATTTATTTATATAGCCCTTTGTACATCAGCTGATATCTCAAAGTGCTGTACAGAAACCCAGCCTAAAACCCCAAACAGCAAGCAATGCAGGTGTTGAAGCACGTTGAAGCACCCTCCCTATGAGGGTTGTCCAGTCCTCTTCTGGCTGTGCCGGGTGGAGATTATAACAGAACATGGCCAAGATGTTGAAATGTTCATAAATGACCAGCATGGTCAAATAATAGGTCTGGGACAGTTAGCACGTCCGGTGAACAGGTTCCATAGCCGCATGCAGAACAGTTGATTGCAAGATTGAATCCCTGAGCTGACAAGGTAAAAAAATCTGTCGTTCTGCCCCCGAACAAGGCAGTTAACCCACCGTTCATAGGCCATCATTGAAAATAAGAATGTGTTCTTAACTGACTTGCCTAGTTAAATAAAGATTAAATAATAATATTTTTTATTTAAGAAAAATCGGCATCCAAAATTACCGATTTCCGATTGTTATGAAAACTTGAAATCGGCCCTAATTAATAGGCCATTCCGATTAATCGGTCAACCTCTACTACAGAGGGTAGGTCGTATGGCAGAACATCACTGGGGCCAAGCTTCCTGCCATCCAGGACCTCTATACCAGGCGGTGTCAGAAGAAGGCCCAACAAATGGTCAAATATTCCAGCCAACCTAGTCGTAGACTGTTCTCTCTGCTACCGCACGGCAAGAGGTATCAGAGCGCTAAGTCTAAGTCCAAAAGGCTTCTTAACAGCTTCTACTCCCAAGCCCTAAGACTCTTGAACAGTTAATCAAATGGCTACCCAGACTATTTGCATTGTCCCCCTCCCCTTTTACGCTGCTGCTACTCTCTGTTAATTATCCATGCATAGTCACTTTACCTCTACCTACATGTACATATTACCTCAATTACCTCGACTAACCTGTGGCCCCGCACATGGACTCTGTACCGGTACCCGCTGTATAAATCCTCACTACTGTTATTTTACTGCTGCTCCTTAGTTCTTATTATTTTTTACTTATCTATTTTTTACTTTTATTTTTCTTAAAACTGCATTGTTTCGCTATAAAGTCTACACATGTTGTATTCGGCGCATGTGACAACTATAATTTGATTTGATTTGTTCTACTTCAACTTTCCCTACATTGTCTAGCTCAATTTAGTTCTTCCTGGAATATGAATGTGAACTGGGGCAAGACAGTCTAGTAATTGACCAATCCCACAAACCTGTTTACTACAGGAAATAGTTATCTATTTGAGAACATGGACAGTCAGAAATATCATCAATATTTGTAGGCTTCCAATAGACAGGAGAAAGAAGGAGACTATGGTTTACAGTTGTCTGAACAGTTGTTTTTCTCAATGAACATCCACTGTTGTTCTGGTTTTGTGTTATTTGATTATTTTGGGCCTATACACACAGTATGTCAACTGAAGGATGCATTAAATTATGTTATTGTGTTTCTGTTAATGCCTTTCAAATTGTCTCCAAGTGGATAAATAAAGTAGTATATATATATTTTTTTACAACAGACAAAAACAATAAACAACAACGTTTTACATGCATACATTTCCAAAAACATTAACAACACTATGCATTTTGTTTCTCATTCACCGCAACTATACAATCCAACTTCAAATCATCATTTGTTCTTCTCTGGGATTGGCTGGAGGATCGGCTAGGGAATACATAGCAATTCCTTCGCATAGTTCTCCATATTTCGCACTAATGTCCATATGTTTCCATTTAGGCCACATTTCTGGCTCCGTTTGATAAAAGAGAGAGTTGATGTAATTACATGTGCATTATGCCGTGGATAAATTAGTCACTGATATAAAGAACAACCAACTTTTTCATTAGGAAATCATTTGCTGCAGTTACAGTACAATTTCCTAAAATACTGAAAAAGTACTACTGAAACAATGTCTACTCAACAAAACAATCCTACAGTAACGTATGTAACAGGATGTACCCACAGTGAGCCTGACTATGTAACGACAGAACCACAGAACCAGCATGACTTCATTTAAAGTAGGACCAACCAATAGATAGAGTACATGCAATACTTTCTTCTATAAGCTATTGTCCTCCTTTCTAAGACAAGCAAATCTATTAAGAGAGAACATGAATTAACACTAAAGCTATTTAGTCTTTATCAAACAGAGAAGACTTAAAGCTAGAAGCACTCAGGTTGAAATGACCTAAAATGTCAATTAACTCATTATCATTAGGTTTTCTATTCAAATTACCATTCGTTTTAACCATTCAAATTATCGTTGGTCTCAGAGTTGAAAAAAGAATGAGATCGTTTTTCTTTTTGTGTAATAGTCTGACATCTCTCCCTTTAGACCTTTACCGAGTGATTTCTGAGGTATTATATTCATGAGGGGTTTCAGTAATTGGATTAAATTGGTTCCAGAATGTAGCAATTTATATTATAATATCCCATTACTTCTAATACTGTTCTTAATTAATTAGCCTGTTTTTTTTCTTCTGATGTGTGTAAGTTGGCTCATGAGGAGACCAGTTAGAGTTGCTATAGTGTCACACAGATACTCCTGGACACAGTAGCAAAAAACATTCACACTCATCACACGCTCTTACAAGCACACACGTTCTATCCCTGTTTCTGTACACACTGGTAGCCTGCTTACAAAGAGTTGCCATGGTCGAAATGTTCTTACAGCTCACACTCAGTTCTTATTGGTTTCTGTTCCATAATATCGCACACCACAGCCAAGAACATGGTGGCAGGTTGGGGGTGGCATGGGAGGTGTGTGTGTGTGTGTGTGTGTGTGTGTGTGTGTGTGTGTGTGTGTGTGTGTGTGTGAGTGTGTGCGGGTGTGCGTGCACGTATGTGTGTGTCTCATGGGAGTTAGTGGGTAGAAGTAGCCAGTGTGTGGGTGGAATGAGAAGCCCTAACTGAGCAGAGTTCAATATCAATATCCTCATCATCACCTGTCCCTCCTCCATCTCCTTTGTATGATTTGCTTTTAATATGTGAAAGTAATTATCCTTTGTTCATAACAAATTAATACAATTTTATCACAATTTCCATATGCAAATCTATTTTAATCAAGTAAATGAAAAAAAATGGGGAAAAAAACCCTGATACTCTGCTATGTGAAGCCTGCAGGCTAAGAGTCGATGCTGTGTGTGGGTGGTTGTGGGAGAGTGTGTGCTAGTGCACCTGTACAGTATATCAAATTCACAGTGTGTGTGAATGTGTGAATGTTTAGCATGTCGAGAAAAGACTGAAAGATCAAAGGGAAAGAAAAGGGAAGATTGTCCTACCAAGACGCTTGGAAGTAAATAAAGTTGCTGAGTATATAAATAAAGTGGACGGTGTGCCAATGTGTATAATTATTTTGTTTTCTGATGTGGCACCCATGAATAATTACCTATAGCTGTTACCCCTACAGCCATCTAACAAGCTGCCACCTCAAACACATGATCAATATTTAATAAAGCTGCATAATGACGGCGCTGCTGTTCAAAGAAGAATGCAGGGAACAAAGGCTGTATGTCTCTTTCATACCTGATGACTGGCTGTGTATTGACACATGATACTCAGTGGCAGAAGATAAGGTATTTAACTCTTAAGTTTTGCTTCAACTCTCCATTGCAAACCACAAAACATCTATTTGGAGTCAGTCAATTGAAGAAGCCAATTGAAATTCCTGTTTAGAAATGGAAAGATCCTTGAGAATAAATGGCACGTTGCAATTTTAGAATTGTAGTCTCAAATCATCTCTTGAAGTGACTGAATTAAATTGCAATTCACTTCAAACCCATTGTATTCCTACAGGTGGCGTCTCCTATAAAACCCTCGTCTCTCGACCGACTGTTGAGGCGGAATCGCTGCGCTACCTGACGTAAGACAATGCCTCAATCCTGAAAACTAGATGCCACTCCTGAATGCCAGATATACAGTAGCATAACACTAGCTTAGCGTAGCATAGCATAGCATTGAACAGTTTAGCATAGCATAGCTTCTCCCTCTGAAAATGTCTTCCCCACCACCAGTGGGACTCTTCCCTAGAGTTGAGTGACAGACCTTTGGGTTCTTTGGATTCTTCAGCCGATATATCCATGTGAAGAAGTGGCAAGGCTTGTCATTAACTTTTTTAGCCACATGTCCTGTAGGCTACACTCTGCCTATTGGCTTTTTTGCATATTCAAACCTGTCTTAAAATATAACAATGAGCCTTTAAAGCTCTCCTGGAGGATGGTTGGCCACCCTTGGCAGCCTGTCAAATATTGCAACATCACAATTACAAGCAAATATCAAATAATGTATTTATAAAATAATTCTCAGGGCTAGGCTAGGCTACTTTGAAAGAAGGTAGGACATGCTTTATAAACTGACAAACGTTCAGGTTATAAACAATTACATTTATGGTTAAATAGTTTCAAAATGCTGACCACTACTCGCTCAGATTCAAGGTGGGTGATCTGCGTTGTGCCACAGGCACTGTCCTTCACTCCCAGGTCTTGTGACAATTTAATCTGAATGAACCGTGCAGAGTAGTCGAGTAGTCGACAGAATCAAGCCTTTAGATGTTCATGTTAATTATCCTTCATTATATTTGTCAAACATGACTGGCATTTAGCCTATATTTATGTAATTAAAAGTCTCATTAAAGTTTGGCTACATTTTAAAGTTTGGTGACTCCTGCATGTCAGCATCGGTTTGGACATGAGGCTGTTGTCATGTCCTGACCTTAGTTCCTTTTTTTATGTCTCTATTTTGGTTTGGTCAGGGCGTGAGTTGGGGGTGGGCATTCTATGTTTTGTTCTATGTTTTGTATTTCTGGTTTTGGCCTGGTATGGTTCCCAATCAGAGGCAGCTGTCAATCGTTGTCTCTGATTGAGAACCATACTTAGGTAGCCTGTTCCCACCTGTGTTTGTGGATAGTTGTTTTCTGTCTCTGTGTCTGCACAAGACAGAACTGTTTCCTGTTTTGTGTTGTGTCACCTGATAGGACTGTTTCGATTTTCGTTGTTTCACTTTTGTTATTTTGTATTCAGTGTTCAGTTGTAATAAATTTAACATGGACACGTACCACGCTGCAGTTTGGTCCGATTGTCACGCCCTGGCTATAGAGAGGCTTTTATTCTCTATTTTGGTTAGGCCAGGGTGTGACTAGGGTGGGCATTCTATGTTCCTTTTTCTATGTTTTTGTATTTCTTTGTTTTTGGCCGGGTATGGTTCTCAATCAGGGATAGCTGTTTATCGTTGTCTCTGATTGAGAACCATACTTAGGTAGCTCTTGCACACATGGGTTTTGTGGGTAGTTTGCTTTCGGTTTTTGTGTCTGCACCAGACAGAACTGTTTCGGTTGTTCTTGTTTTGTTAATCAGTGTTCAGTTCCAATATTAAAAGGATGAACGCATACCACACTGCACCTTGGTCATCACCTTCTTCCACCAACAGCCCGTTACACCGATCTTTCATATTCCTGTCCCTCAGATGAAGAGGATCGTTACAGCTGTAGGCAATGCCACAACGCGAGGTGTGAGGACACTAATTTAGATGCTGAACCTGAGAGTTACATACTTTAAGCTCTAGTGTATATTTAATGAGTGAGTGCTTTAGGATATCTAGAGCTTTGTCAGAGTGACCATCGGTTCTTGATTACCTCGGCAGATTAGACTAGGCAGAGTCTTGGTGGTTCCAAACTTCTTCCATTTAAGAATGATGGAGGCCACTGTGTTCTTTGGGACCTTCAATGCTGCAGAATTCCTTTTGTACCCTTCCCCAGATCTATGCCTCGACATAATCCTGTCTCGGAGCTCTACGGACAATTCCTTCAACCTCGCAACTTGGTTTTTGTTCTGACATGCACTGTCAACTGTGGGACCTTATACAGTGCCTTGCGAAAGTATTCGGCCCCCTTGAACTTTGCGACCTTTTGCCACATTTCAGGCTTCAAACATAAAGATATAAAACTGTATTTTTTTGTGAAGAATCAACAACAAGTGGGACACAATCATGAAGTGGAACGACATTTATTGGATATTTCTAACTTTTTTAACAAATCAAAAACTGAAAAATTGGGCGTGCAAAATTATTCAGCCCCTTTACTTTCAGTGCAGCAAACTCTCTCCAGAAGTTCAGTGAGGATCTCTGAATGATCCAATGTTGACCTAAATGACTAATGATGATAAATACAATCCACCTGTGTGTAATCAAGTCTCCGTATAAATGCACCTGCACTGTGATAGTCTCAGAGGTCCGTTAAAAGCGCAGAGAGCATCATGAAGAACAAGGAACACACCAGGCAGGTCCGTGATACTGTTGTGAAGAAGTTTAAAGCCGGATTTGGATACAAAAAGATTTCCCAAGCTTTAAACATCCCAAGGAGCACTGTGCAAGCGATAATATTGAAATGGAAGGAGTATCAGACCACTGCAAATCTACCAAGACTTGGCCGTCCCTCTAAACTTTCAGCTCATACAAGGAGAAGACTGATCAGAGATGCAGCCAAGAGGCCCATGATCACTCTGGATGAACTGCAGAGATCTACAGCTGAGGTGGGAGACTCTGTCCATAGGACAACAATCAGTCGTATATTGCACAAATCTGGCCTTTATGGAAGAGTGGCAAGAAGAAAGCCATTTCTTAAATATATCCATAAAAAGTGTTGTTTAAAGTTTGCCACAAGCCACCTGGGAGACACACCAAACATGTGGAAGAAGGTGCTCTGGTCAGATGAAACCAAAATTGAACTTTTTGGCAACAATGCAAAACGTTATGTTTGGCGTAAAAGCAACACAGCTCATCACCCTGAACACACCATCCCCACTGTCAAACATGGTGGTGGCAGCATCATGGTTTGGGCCTGCTTTTCTTCAGCAGGGACAGGGAAGATGGTTAAAATTGATGGGAAGATGGATGGAGCCAAATACAGGACCATTCTGGAAGAAAACCTGATGGAGTCTGCAAAAGACCTGAGACTGGGACTGAGATTTGTCTTCCAACAAGACAATGATCCAAAACATAAAGCAAAATCTACAATGGAATGGTTCAAAAATAAACATATCCAGGTGTTAGAATGGCCAAGTCAAAGTCCAGACCTGAATCCAATCGAGAATCTGTGGAAAGAACTGAAAACTGCTGTTCACAAATGCTCTCCATCCAACCTCACTGAGCTCGAGCTGTTTTGCAAGGACGAATGGGAAAAACTTTCAGTCTCTCGATGTGCAAAACTGATAGAGACATATCCCAAGCGACTTACAGCTGTAATCGCAGCAAAAGGTGGCGCTACAAAGTATTAACTTAAGGGGGCTGAATAAATTTGCACGCCCAATTTTTCAGTTTTTGATTTGTTAAAAAAGTTTGAAATATCCAATAAATGTTGTTCCACTTCATGATTGTGTCCCACTTGTTGTTGATTCTTCACAAAAATATACAGTTTTATATCTTTATGTTTGAAGCCTGAAATGTGGCAAAAGGTCGCAAAGTTCAAGGGGGCCGAATACTTTCGCAAGGCACTGTATAGACAGGTGTGTGCTTTTCCAAATCACGTCCAATCAATTTAATTTACCACAGGTGGACCGACCCAATCAAGTTGTAGAAACATCTCAAGGATGATCAATGGAAACAGGATGAACCTGAGCTCAATTTCGAGTCTCATTGATGATGAGATTGATGAGGAAAAGGTTTTACTTCATCCATTTTTAGAATAAGGCTGTAACATAACAACATGTGGAAAAAGTCAAGGGGTCTGAATACTTTCCAAAGGCACTGTATTCGTCTAGGCCTCAATTGTTCCTTGACTAGCACCATTCATTCTCGCTGTCGATAATTCTAATGTTATAACTTCTAACAATAACTGTATCCACTGGTGAATTGGGAGAGAGTGAGCTAATTGTCATCTAAGAGACAACATCTGTTATGCGGCAGTGATGCCTGCCAGCAGTAAACTTCTCTGATTGATTGAGAGATTCATGGAGCTATCATAGTTAAGCAAGATACGAAGCATTGAATATTTAGATTCATGCACCTCTAAATACATTTTTGAACTTTTCCACAGAGGCATTAAACTGCAGGGCACTCCCACTGTTAAATACAGTCTGTGAACAAACTTAAAATGTATTAGTTGATTGTTCGGATTATGGGATGCCAAGATCATATTTTTTCCATAATCTGTTCCAGTTAAAGGGTTGTTCAGATTCAATTAGATCTGCGGACCATACTTTTTTAATGGCTAGCTCAGAATATGTTGTTTTATATATTATAGAGATAGATGTTGTTGTTTTTTTAATCCCATAATTGGATGGTTCAGTAGTTGGGTTTACCTAGGGATTCCATAGGCCAACATAGCTGACCTAAACAGTAAATATAGAAAATATGATTTGCCTGGTAATCTGTATGTGTCTTTCAAATCTTTAAATATTCTCAAACCATTACTGTCCATGATATGGGCAAGGGTACAGATTCCACATTTGGACCATTGGGGGGTGCAAAAGGCCACCCTCCATATCGCAAGGCATTATTGTGAAATATTGGGGTGAGGGCATGACATTTCGATTCCCAGTTACATTCTTCTTAAATTTTTCATCAAATATTAATTTGCGTAGTTTACATTGTTTAAGGGATATATCAGTGAAGACCACCTCTTCCAGGGCAATAGGAGACACCATATTTCTCTATACTCAGCCAGGGGGCGGAATAATCATGTCTAAACCAATTTAAAATGGGACGAAATGCTAATGCCTGGAAATGCAAGTTTGGTAAGAATAGTCCTCCTACATCTTTCCATCTTTGCAAGTTTGTTCATTTTATCCGGGATCGTTTACCTTGCCACATACATTTTGAAACACTATGAATTTTATCCCAATAGACAGAAGGGGGAGCCATGGGAAGCATTGAACTATATATATTCATTTTGACAATAGATATTCTGCAACTGGGATATTAGTCCATCTACTGAGGTCGGAGTTCATTTATTTGAGTTTTCTGTTAATGGTTTTATGAAACAAGGGAAATATATATTTTTCCAAATATTTAAAATGGGAAACGCTTAGGATTCCATAAGTAGAAATGGAGTCCTCCATTGGGGTCTTGAGAAGCAATAGGGCTGATTTGGTTCAATGTATTTTAGAACTTGAGATGGAGCTGAATTTGTCTATGATCTTCAAACCTTGAGTTACATTGTCTCGATAAAGTAAGATATCTTCGCCGTAGAATGAGATGACGTGACCTGTAGAACTGAGAGATACTGATTTATTTTCATTGTTGAATTGCCAGGGCCAGGGGCTCCACAGAGCTACAGCATTTCTAAACAAAGCAGTCTAGCTATCGTTGGCTAACATTCATTTATCAGAACATGTCTCTAACCTAGCCAGTTATCTGTGGTCTGAGAGAAAGTCATATTTTCACAGAGACTCGTCATGTCTCACCATGAATAATTTGGTGCTATTCTTGGGGCTTGTGCGATCACTCGTCCACCGGATGGAATGGTGTGAGGTTTTCACACCGGAGTTGGCTAGCCGGTCACAGAAACATGACACGGCGAGTCTGAAAACATGGCCTCCGGCAAAGAGACGATGCGGTGGTGGTGGATGGTACATGGGAGCCAATGATGATCAGAGTCCATTAATATGTCACCTCTACTGTCTCTTTTTCTCTCTACCTGTTTGTATCACTTTCTCTTTATCCATATTTAGCTCTCCTCTCTATTCCTCTCTCTCCCTCTCTCTCCTCACCTGTTCATCACCTCTGTCATTTGCCATATGGGACAGAGTAAATGAGAGTAAACACTGCTGTATCCATCGGCGATAGGTCATTATGGGATGAGTTTGTTTTCGTTTCTCTGGGGTCACCATAGCAGCTGTAGCCTGCGCTCATTTCTATAGGTACAATTAAACATCTGCCCGGTCTAATAGATTCATTGAACGGAGCTCCCAGCTATACAGGAGAGAGATTAGAGTACTTGAGAGAGGAATAAACAAAAATACATCCCTTCATTTTACATCTTGGGCCATAAAAAAATATAAAAAAAATAGGAAAAGCACAGTTCCACTTGAACGTTTGAACCTAGTGTTGCCTTGGCAAAGCTTTATCTATGGAAGCGATGGAGAGCGAGGAATTCAACATTACATGAGGTCGGACACTCACTTATTACCATTACATAACCGAGACGTGGTAGGAATTAAAATTCCATCATGTCAATTAAAAAGCATGAAATGCACTTATGGCAGCTAAACTGTTTTCCCAGACTCAAAGAACATGAGTGGATGTGACTGAGACGGTTTATTGACAGTGGTATCGGGTATGTGTGTGGCAGTGTGTGTGTGACAATAGTACAGTGTAGTGTACGAATTGAAAACTTCAGCATAGCTGCCTGGCAACGCATTAGGATCGAATGCAAATTGTCGTTGCGTGTACTACGCACAGGACTGACACCAACAAAACAAATAACCACCGTGTCTAGCTATCTTAAACCTTACCTCGTGTTATCTGCAAATCATCCTTCTAAGGATTCTGGAGAAACACTGTTTTAGGGATGATTTTTCACTTCAGGAGGTTTGTTTTGTTTTATTAACTCATTAGAAACATATTAAGCCAGAAATGTCAAAGTGTGAGTCATCTGCTTATATCCGACTCCAGCATTGTCTTCTGCCTGTGTGTTAGTGCACAGCTGTGATTTACACGTGTTGGAAATGAGCCTCAGCTTGACGCACTCACGCATAGACAGAAACACGATGTAAAGACAATGAGGAAAGAGCCCAAGATACTTAACAAGAGAAGAGACACACCTCCTCATTCCAGCCTCACACGGTTTCAACTTCTGCTGCTAAACAGCAGTGATCAAAAATATGACTAATTCCGTCTTCAGCTAACTTGACTCCTCCCCCCGTCCACATTCATCATGTTCATTTGATATTAAGAGAATGTTGCGAGAATATTAATTACCGATACATTTACACGGGGTTTGCATTTAAAATGAAGGACTCTCCTGTAATGTTTTCTCCCCCCACAATTGTGGAGGAAATGGCACTGTTCACATGAACTATCAGCGAGCAATGAATAGCAGTACATTTCTATCTACTCTGTCACCCATCACTCTATGAAGAGAATTTGGTCATCAACAAATGGCTCTATTCACAAGAGCTACTTCTTCACATCGCACCATTATACTATCTACGACACATATCTAACACTCATCGTTTCAACATCCAAGAGACACATACTGTACAAAACAACCAAGATAAGGTATACAACCTATTTCTAATACTTAGATGAACAGTAGTTTGGATAATATATCAATATATTAGATACCCATATTCTAATTCTTGGCTGAGCAATAACATTCAATATTGCATCAATAAATCCACTTCCCCCAGTAAAACATCTTCTGTCTCTATATGCATGGGAGCACAGAGAGGTAGCTTGATGATCAGATTCAACCTGGAGGCTATCATGTAAACAGCCGGCCATCTTGGGAAGGCGATATGCAAAACAGCCCTCTCCCCTGTGTCAGGAACCGTGGAGCAACGAGATTAATGGAATCCTAAAAGTGGGAATTACTGCCCTTATCCGGCATGGCGTTCCGAGGAGAGGCGGTACAGGCCCTGGGGAATCTCCGTACAAAGCCATTCGGCTGGTTAAAAACATGCTAAACTCTGCGCACCGAGGTAATTTCCTTTGATTTTCAAGGATGTATTACCACACATAATATATATATATATATATATATATATATATATATATATATATATATATATATATATATATATATATATATATATATATCACAACACAGGACAGAAACACATGTGTGTATCAACGTGCATATAAGTGCGTGTGCACATGCACACACATACAGTATGCCTTATGCACACACACACAAACATGCATGATCACAAATATCCACCTTCAAATACATTTCAACTACTTTTGTAGTGTTATAGCAGCAAAAACCTGACCATTTGAACTCAGTTGCATTCATTCAACAGTGATTTGATGTTAGATAGCCACTTGTTAGTCGGCCCACTTAATACACATTGAAAAGAACACTGTTAATGCTAATGATAATTAGCCAACAAAGCACAGTGAACGATGATACAGAAAAGAAAACGCTTCAATAACATGAAGAGAAATTGTGTCTTACAACTCCTGCAGGATCCTAGCAAAGAAACCACAATATCATGTATAGGTCACAAATACCCACACAGCTCTTGGAAAGGTGAGGTTTTTCATATTCCCTGGTCCGTTGCTTTGTATCCACTGTCTGTTCGTGTATGACAGCAAACACAAAGCCATTACTTATAGCTCCACATGTTCTGTATACGCCCTATCAAGTCAGCCTAGGTGAGAGGCAAAGCAATAGAAGCTAGTCTGCAATATGCACTCCTTCGCATTGTGTTGTAAGGCAATAAGGAGTCATCCCCTAACTCACGTACAAACAAACACACCCTGCACATGTATGCAAGCATGATGCAGGGACACAAACACACACTCACACACACAAACCATCCCAAAATAACATTAAACAGGTGAGAGCAAACCACAGACGCAGATATATATTTTCAAATGCCATGTAATAGTTTGTTTGAATAGAATAGGCTCACGTCTGAAATATGACAACATCAACACCCCCCCCCTCCCTCTTTACTATTCATTGAGATCCAATCGGGTTCTTGGCACTCCTCCAGTCCCCCTTGCCGAATTTGAATAATACATGACCTGCCCCCTCTGTGACATCACCGTTGCGAGGCACTCCGACAAGGTATGAATCTTCTCCTATATACACTCTCACAATCTATATTGTCAACAATTTATCAACGGGGCTGAGCTAGCGAGTGCTGCTGCCAGGCTTGGAGGAGTAGACCGTGGGTGTGTGTAAGTGTCTGTGTGTGGCGTGTGAGATAATGTCTGTGTGCATGTGTGGGTGTGTGCGCATGTCTGTGTGTTTGAGTGTGTGTGTGTATGTGTGTGTGTGTGTGTGTGCACATGAGTGTGTGCCTGTGCGATCTAGTCCAAGCATCTGGCTCCTCACTGCTCCCCGACATTAGCGCAGACAAGAGAATCAGTGGACTATTGAATGCAATTACAGTGTGCGGGACAGACAATAAAGATTGATAGCGCTTTCACCTTTTATCACACACCAAACATACCGAGGGTTAGGGCTCAGAGCCTTGAGCTGCCTGCATTCTAATAATGATTGAAAATATGCCACGAGAGTGGGTAAGTATACATATGAAAAAAATAAAGGAATAAAATGAAGATGGGGAGGAGGGTTATTTCATATGCATACATGCACAGTGCACACACAGGCTGGGCTTATTGTATAGTATAATGACGTTGTGAGTGTTTAAAGTGGGGGAGAGAGAGAGAGAGAGAGAGAGAGAGAGAGAGAGAGAGAGTGTGTTTACATTACATCGATCACGTTTTTTCTTTTTTTTCCCTTTTTTTGCCGGAGCAATCTGAATGATTAAGAGGGGTGGGAGTCGCCATGCATATTTAAACAAGGCCTAATATAATAAATGACTCAGTCAACTCAATTCAGTCAACATCCCCCCAGCAAATAAACAGAGCTACTAGAGACAAAGTTTACTGGTCACAACTACGACAGAAGCTCCAGAATAAGGAGGGTTCTATTTTTGCCTGGCGTTAAGGCGGCGCTCGTGTCAAACGCACGGTCGTTGACAATTTCGACCTGTTATAGCCAGCGCTCTGCTATTTTGTAACTGTTGCACAACAATTGTAAATGTACCTGCCTTACATCAGCTCGCTTGTGCTCAGATGGGAGGTGTGGAAATACGTGCTCTAAAGGGCTAATTTCAGGCTGCGCTGGTAGGGATATTCAAGACCAAACAAAGGCTGGTGTTATAGGTAACGCGGTTAGTTATGGCATTCCTTTTGACAGCGGAAACGCAGCCTATCCAGCCGTGATGCACACAGCCCATATGCGCATGGAACAAAAGTCATGCTCTGTATGTCATCTTCACGGAGTCTTGCCCCTCTACGGAACGCATACGTGTAGCGTTTGTAACACAAAATGGAGGAGAGCCTGTCTCTCGTCAAGAGATCACAATTATTCTGGAAGATTGCAAAATATCACATTTTCATTCAAGACAGGATAAATATACATTATTATTTCAGGTGATAATAAAACATGTTTTGTTTAGTTACTTTTTGCTCAACTTGTTTCTCTTGGCTAGGCTAGGCTGAAGATGCCATTGAAGCTAGCGACCTCCACCTAATAATTATCATCAAAAACAAACGTCATTACATTAGTGCGCAAATTTAAACGGGAAGCAACAGTCAGATAATATAATTGGCTTAACAGCCCATGTGTATAATTTAATATTACTATTAACATAGTAGTCACTTATAAGAATGGGTAATTGTTTACAAGTTGCTAGCTGTCCCATAAAGCCATCTCCAAAAAACACATATTTTCATCTTCTAATGTGGTGTGGTAACTCTGGCTGCCCTCCTTTCAATGAAGGCTTAATTCTTTCGTCATGCCCAATGCAATCGAGAAGTAGTCAAGACTGTCGATAAACGGTTTGGCTCGTGAGACCGCTTGGAAATAAATCTTAATCACGGAAGCTTTTTTTTAAAGATCAAGTTTGAGAGGAGCAAAACAGTGAGCAGACATTCCCTTTTAATCTACAGTATATATTGTAGGCAGGCCCACATTATTTTAGACATGCAGCTCTCATTTTTGGACGTGCGTAAAACCCTCTCCAAGGTGTAAGGTTAAATGTGTCCATGCCGAACATGAAACGAGAGATAAAAACCTCAGTGAATACCATTGTACCTCTTATTTATAACTTATTTTCCTGGAACAATTGCTTGCTTTCCGTTTCATATGTTGAAGACCCTACCCCTCGACAGGCTACCCTTACTCCTGCTGATTTTATGAGATCATTACATTTTACAATTATTTAGCGTTTTGTTGTTAAAAAAACAACAGATTGCTTGTTTACTTATTAGAATAATTCACGGTCCTGGTTTCATGGTGAGAATGTCATTGGCACGCATGCAATGCAACTTCTTGATGAGTGTGAATGCAATCTCATCTGTAAAACGGTTCAGATTATGTTCACAAAACATGACATTTGGGAGCAGTACAATGGTGACTGGACTTTCTCCCTTTCTCTTTATATTGTATCTTTGTCCAGCTACTGTCAAATTTTGGATGTGCATAAAACCCTCACGGGGAGCAATTATGGTGCCTGTAAGTGTATTTAGACATAGAATTTGATTAAAATGATTTACTCTCTTTTCAGGCCTTATGAATAATGAATTTCATCTTGATTATTGACAATGTTTGGCATGTCCATGCTCAGCCATAATGCAGTAGGCCCCTACATCAGAAAAAATATAAACGCAACATGTAAAGTTCTGTTCCCACGTTTCATGAGCTGAAATAAAAGATCCTAGACATGTTCCATATGCCCAAAAAGCTTATTTCTCTCAAGTTTGGTCCACAATTAGTTTTACGTCCCTGTTAGTGGGCTTTGCCAAGATAATCCATCCACCTGAAAGGTGTGGCATATCAAGAAGCTGATTAAACAGCATGATCATTACACAGGTGCACCTTGTGCTGGGGACAATAAGAGGCCACACTAAAGTGTGCAGTTTTTTCACAAAGCACAATACCACAGATGTCTCCATTTTTGAAGGAGCATGCAATTGGCATACTGACTGCAGGAATATCCACCAGAGCTGTTGCCAAATAATGGAATGTTCATTTTGTCTAACATAAGCTGCCTCCGATGTCATTATAGAGAACTTGGCAGTACATCCAACAGGCCTCACAACAACAGATCACGTGTAACCATGTCAGCCCAGGACTTCCACATCTGGCTTCTTCACCTGCTGGATCATATGAGACCAGCCACCCAGACAGCTGATGAAACTGTGAGTTTGCACAAACAAAGAATTTCTGCACAAGCTGTCAGAAACCGTCTCAGGGAAGCTCAACTGTGTGCCCGTCGTCCTCAACAGGGTCTTGACCTGACTGCAGTTCGGCGTCATAAGCGACTTCAGTGGGCAAATGCTCAGCAGAGAAATGTGCTCTTCACTGATGAATCCCGGTTTCAACTGTACAGGGCAGATGGCAGACAGGATGTTTGGCCCCTGTGGGATGAGGGGAGTTGCAGTGATGGGACAAGACTATAACTAACAATTGGATATCTCAAAATTAGGGTGAAAAAGGGGTTAAAAATATATATATACATATATATATACAGTGGGGCAAAAAAGTATTTAGTCAGCCACCAATTGTGCAAATTCTCCCACTTAAAAAGATGAGAGGCCTGTAATTTTCATCATAGGTACACTTCAACTATGACAGACAAAATGAGAAGAAAAAAATACAGAAAATCACATTGTAGGATTTTTTATGAATTTATTTGCAAATTATGGTGGAAAATAAGTATTTGGTCACCTACAAACAAGCTAGATTTCTGGCTCTCACAGACCTGTAACTTCTTCTTTAAGAGGCTCCTCTGTCCTCCACTCGTTACCTGTATTAATGGCACCTGTTTGAACTTATCAGTATAAAAGACACCCGTCCACAACCTCAAACAGTCACACTCCAAACTCCACTATGGCCAAGACCAAAGAGCTGTAAAAGGACACCAGAAACAAAATTGTAGACCTGCACCAGGCTGGGAAGACTGAATCTGCAATAGGTACGCAGCTTGGTTTGAAGAAATCAACTGTGGGAGCAATTATTAGGAAATGGAAGACATACAAGACCACTGATAATCTCCCTCGATCTGGGGCTCCACGAAGATCTCACCCCGTGGGGTCAAAATGATCACAAGAACGGTGAGCAAAAATCCCAGAACCACACGGGGGGATCTAGTGAATGACCTGCAGAGAGCTGGGACCAAAGTAACAAAGCCTACCATCAGCAAGGGCATTGAAGATGAAACGTGGCTGGGTCTTTCAGCATGACAATGATCCCAAACACACCGCCCGGGCAACGAAGGAGTGGCTTCGTAAGAAGCATTTCAAGGTCCTGGAGTGGCCTAGCCAGTCTCCAGATCTCAACCCCATAGAACAATTTTGGAGGGAGTTGAAAGTCCGTGTTGCCCAGCAACAGCCCCAAAACATCACTGCTCTAGAGGAGATCTGCATGGAGGCCAAAATACCAGCAACAGTGTGTGAAAACCTTGTGAAGACTTACAGAAAACGTTTGACCTCTGTCATTGCCAACAAAGGGTATATAACAAAGTATTGAGATAAACTTTTGTTATTGACCAAATACTTATTTTCCACCATAATTTTCAAATAAATTCATTACAAATCCTACAATGTGATTTTCTGGATTTTTTTTCTCTCATTTTGTCTGTCATAGTTGAAGTGTACCTATGATGAAAATTACAGGCCTCTCTCATCCTTTTAAGTGGGAGAACTTGCACAATTGGTGGCTGACTAAATACTTTTTTACCTCACTGTATAGTACCAGTCAAAAGTTGACACACCTACTCATTCAAGGTTCTTCTTTATTTTTACTATTTTCTACATTGTAGAATAATAGTGAACACATCAAATCTATGAAGTAGCACATGTAGTAACACAAAAAGTGTTAAAAAATCTAAATATATTTTATATTTGTGGTTCTTCAAAGTAGCCACCCTATGCCTTGATGACAGCTCTGAACATTCTTGCCATTCTCTCAATCAGCTTCACCTGGAATGCTTTTCCAACAGTCTTGAAGGACTTCCCACATATGCTGGCACTTGTTGGCTGCTTCTTCTTCACTATGGGATCCAACTCATCCCAAACCATCTCAATTGGGTTGAGGTCGGGTGATTGTGTAGGCCAGGTCATCTGATGCAGCACTCCATCACTCTCCTTCTTGGTCAAAGAGCCCTTACACAGCCTGGATATGTTTTGGCTCATTGTCCTGTTGAAAACCAGATGGGATGGCGTATCGCTGTAGAATGCTGTGGTAGCCATGCTGGTTAAGTGTGCGTTGAATTCTAAATAAATCACAGGCAGTGTCACCAGCAAAAAGCACCCCCACACCATCACACCTCCTCCTCCATGCTTCACGGTGGGAACCACATATGTGGAAATCATCGGTTCACCTGCTCTGCGTCTCACAAAGAGACGGTGGTTAGAACCAAAAATCCCCAAAATCATCAGACCAAAGGACAGATTCCACCAGTCTAATGTCCATTGCGCTTGTTTCTTGGTCCAAGGAAGTCTCTTCTTCTTACTGCTGTCCTTTAGTAGTGGTTTCTTTTCAGCAATTCGACCATGAAGGCCTGATTCACACAGTCTCCTCTGAACAGTTGATGTTGAGATATGTTTGTTACTTGAACTCTGCATTTATTTGGGCTGCGGCTGGTAACTTTCTGAGGCTGGTAACTTGAATGAACTTGTCCTCTGCAGCAGAGGTAACTCTGGGTCTTCCTTTCCTGTGGGTATCCTCACAAGTGTCAGTTTCATCATAGTGCTTGATGGTTTTTGCGACTGCGCTTGAAGAAACGTTCAAAGTTCTTAACATTTTCCGGATTGACTGACCTTCATTTCTTAAAGTAATGAAGGAATGTAATTTCTCTTTGCTTATTTGAGCTGTTCATGATATGAACTTGGTCTTCTACCAAAAATCTTCTGTATACCATCCCTACCTTGTCAAAACACAACTGAGTGGCTCAAACGCATTACGAAGGAAAGAAATTCGACAAATTAACTTTTAACAAGGCACACCTGTTATTTGAAATGCATTCCAGGTGACTACTTCATAAAGCTGGTTGAGAGAATGCCAAGAGAGTGCCAAGCTGTAATCAAGGCAAAAGGTGGCTACTTAGAAGAATCTCAAATATAAAATAGATTTTGATGTGTTTAACACTTTTTTGGTTACTACAGGATTCCATGTGTGTTATTTCATAGTTCTGATGTCTTCACTACTATTCTACAATGTAGACAATAGTCAAAATTAAGACAAACCCTTGAATGAGGAGGTGTGTCCAAACTTTTGACTGGTACTGCACATATTTGTTTTTATATCCATAGTGGATGATGTGTTTTAATTATGCAGACTGGGATATGTTCCGGGTAGCTTCAGAGAATAATATTGACGAATACACTGTTTATCAGGAAGTGTATAGGAGATGTTGTACCCACTGTGACTATTAAAACCTACCCCAACCAGAAACCGTGGACAGATGGCAGCATTCGCACAAAACTGAATGTGCGAACCATCGCATTTAAACATGGAAAGGTGACTGGGAATATGGCAGAATACAAACAGAGTAGTTATTCCCTCCACAAGGCAATCAAACAGGAAAAATGTCAGTATAGACAAAGTGGAGTCGCAATTCAATTCAGCGTTTACAGAAAATCACAGACTACAAAAGGAAAACCAGCCACGTCGCAGACCCCGACGGCTCTCCAGAGGGTGGTGTGGTCTGCACAACGCATCACTGTGGGCAAACTACCTGCCCTCCAGGACACCTACAGCACCCAATGTCACAGGAAGGCCACAAAAATCACCAAGGACAACACTCACACGAGCCACTGCCTGTTCACACCGTTACCATCCAGAAGGCGAAGTCAGTATAGGTGCATCAAAGCTGGGACCGAGAGCCTGAAAAACAGCTTCTATCTCAAGGCCATCAGACTGTTAAATAGCCATCAATAGCACAGAGAGGCTTCTGCCTATATACACAGACTAGAAATCATTAGCCACTTTAATAAATGGAACACTAGTCACTCATATCATATCAATCATATTTACATACCCTGCAATACTCATCTCATATGTACAGTTGAAGTCGTAAGTTTACATACACCTTAGCCAAATACATTTAATCTCAGTTTTTCACAATTCTTGGCAAATTCCCTGTCTTTGGTCAGTTAGGTCAGTCACCACTTTATTTTAAGAATGTGAAATGTCAGAATAATAGTAGAGAGAATAATTTATTTCAGCTTTTATTTATTTCATGCACATGCTTTTTCAGTTCTGACCACATATTTTCTATAGGATTGAGGTCAGGGCTTTGTGATGGCCACTCCAATACCTTGACTTTGTTGTCCTTAAGCCATAACTTTGGATGTATGCTTGGGGTCAATGTCCAATTGGAAGACCCATTTGCGACCAAGCTTTAACTTCCTGACTGATGTCTTGAGATGTTGCTTCAATATATACACATAATTTTTTTCCTCATGATGCCATCTATTTTGTGAAGTGCACCAGTCCCTCCTGCAGTAAAGCACCCCCACGACATGATGCTGCCACCCCCGTGTTTCACGGTTGGGATGGAGTTCTTCAGGTTGCAAGCCTCCCCCTTTTCCTCCAAACATAATGATGGTCATTATGGCCAAACAGTTTTATTTTTGTTTCATCAGACCAGAGGACGATCTTTGTCCCCAAGTGCAGTTGCAAACCGTAGTCTGGCTTTTTAATGGCGGTTTTGGAGCAGTGGATTCTTCCTTGCTGAGCGGCCTTTCAGGTTATGTCGATATAGGACTCGTTTTACTGTAGATATAGATAATTTTGTACCTATTTCCTCCAGCATCTTCACAGGGTTCTTTGCTGTTATTCTGGGATTGATTTGCACATTTCACTCCAAAGTACGTTCATCTCTAGGAGACAGAACGCTTCTCCTTCCTGAGGGGTATGACGGCTGCGTGGTCCCATGGTGTTTATACTTTACTTTATACTATTGTTTGTACAGATGAACGTGGTACCTTCAGGCATTTGGAAATTGCTCCCAAGGATGAATCAGACTTGTGGAGGTCTTGGCTGATTTCTTTTGATTTTCCCATGATGTTAAGCAAAGAGGCACTGAGTTTGGAAAGTAGGCCTTGAAATACATCCACAGGTAAACCTCCAATTGACTCACATGATGTTTCTAAAGCCATGACATAATTTTCTGGAATTTTCCAAGCTGTTTAAAGGCACAGTAAACAATTGTTGTAAAAATGACTTGTGTCATGCACAAAGTAGATGTCCTAACCGACTTGCCAAAACTATTGTTTGTTAACAAGAAATTTGTGGAGTGGTTGAAAAATGAGTTTTAATGACTCCAACCTAAGTGTAGGTAAACTTCCGACTTCAACAGTATATACTGTATTCTATACTATTCTACTGTATCTTAGTCTATGCCGTTCCGACATTGCTCGTACATATATTTATATTATCTTAATTCCATTCCTTTAACTTAGATTTGTGTGTACAGGGTATAAGTTGTAAAATTGTTAGATATTACTTGTTGGATATTGCTGCACTGTCGGAACATGAAGAACAAGCATTTCGCTACACCCGCAATAACATCTGATAAACACGTGTATGTGACAAATAACATTTGATTTTGATTTGATAGTTCCTCAGTATTTGACCAATCTTTCCAACACTCCCAGCCTCGATAATCACCAAGCCTCCGTGTGAAAGAGCAAAACATCATGATCTGATGATCCCATATATCTAGTGGAAACGTCATTAAAAAAACAGCTTTCTGTCCTGAGCTCACTGGCACATAAGACTTTGAGGGTCCGTTATAGGCTAGCTAATACAATGTTGCAAGTTCATTAGCGACAGCTTTGGGGCAGGACCTGTGATAATTTGGTACAATGTTGAACTTCACTAGCAATAGCTCAATTCAAGACAAATAGAAAGGGAGGCAGGCTGAGAACAAGATTTATGTGATTGAAAGAAACAGAATTTTAATCAGGATATATTTTCCACACTTTTTATGTGCCGGCTTTAGGCCTATGTATTTACTTAGTTGATGATGAAAGTTATAGGCCAACTGCTGCATTGGCCTATAGGCTATCTCTGAGTTCTATGCTCTCATTTATTCAGCAGGTAATGGGTCACAGTTTATCAATGTGTCCATATGGCAGAGGCTGGTGCTCTCACCATAGTTGAATTTTAACTTTTAGATTTTTATCATTTCACTTCAGATTTGTATGATTATCCACTTGACAATAATGTTGAAAAACAGAAGCACTATTATTGAAATGAAAAGTGCATTTATAAATATTCATAACTGGCACACAGATCGGTAGAAATGGTAGGATAAGTTGTAAGCTTCCCCAAACTTGAAAATCATGAACTGCCTATGGTCTTTACCAGGGGCGCAACTTTCACTGAGGATGGATGGTGGAGGGACATCTCCCCCCACATTCTGAAATTGCATTTTTCATTTTTGTCCCACCCCCAGTTTTATCATTGGAATGTGATACAAAACCAGATGACGGTGTGCTTTAGGACCACGCGGACGCCTCCAAGCGGTCGGGAAGTCTGTTTGGAGTGTTATGTCCCCCCCACTTCTAAAACCCAAGTTGCGCCCCTGGTCTTTACTATTACATCCTTTTACAAAATGAGTGCAAGGGCGTGCACACATAGGAGGTCCGATGAAAAAACAGGCCCTTCTATGGAAATCAACTGCCCATCCAACTGATTAGTTCTGGCGCAGGGTCTGCCTTCATCCGCCACCATCACTTCATCATGTTTCAGCATGATAATGCTTGGCCCCATGTCACAAGGATCTGTACACAATTCATTGACTGCTGCTGAAAATGTCCATGTTCTTTAATGCCCTGCATACTCACCAGACATGTCACCCATTGAGCATGTTTGGGATGATCTGTATCGATGTGTACAACAGCGTGTTCCAGTTCTCGCCAATATCCATTAATTTTGCACAGCTATTGAAGAGTGGGACAACATTCCACAGGCCACAATCAACTGCCTGATCAACTCTATGCAAAGGAGATGTCGCGCTGCATGAGGCAAATAATGGTCACACCAGATACTGACTGGTTTTCTGATCCACAACTCTACCTTTTTTTTAAGGTATCTGTGACCAACAGACGCCTATCTGTATTCCCATTCATGTGAAATCCATAGATCAGGGCCTAATTAATTTATTTCAATTGACTGATTTCCTTATATGAACTGTAGCTCTGTAAAATCGTTGAAATTGTTGCACGTTGCATTTGTATTTTGCAAACAATGCAAAGAAAAATAAAATTGAGTTATTAAAGCCGCATACAAACATGGTCTCTTTCCTGCTTTCTTGAGTAAGACAGCTCCACAATGCAGGTGTTTCAGCCCAGCTCAGTGCTTTCTGTGGTGGAGGGGCAGCTCCACAATGCAGGTGTTTCAGCCCAGTTCAGTGCTTTCTGTGGTGGTGGGGCAGCTCCACAATGCAGGTGTTTCAGCCCAGCTCAGTGCTTTCTGTGGTGGTGGGGCAGCTCCACAATGCAGGTGTTTCAGCCCAGCTCAGTGCTTTCTGTGGTGGTGGGGCAGCTCCACAATGCAGGTGTTTCAGCCCAGTTCAGTGCTTTCTGTGGTGGTGGGGCAGCTCCACAATGCAGGTGTTTCAGCCCAGCTCAGTGCTTTCTGTGGTGGTGGGGCAGCTCCACAATGCAGGTGTTTCAGCCTAGCTCAGTGCTTTCTGTGGTGGTGGGGCAGCTCCACAATGCAGGTGTTTCAGCCCAGCTCAGTGCTTTCTGTGGTGGAGGGGCAGCTCCACAATGCAGGTGTTTCAGCCCAGCTCAGTGCTTTCTGTGGTGGTGGGGCAGCTCCACAATGCAGGTGTTTCAGCCTAGCTCAGTGCTTTCTGTGGTGGTGGGGCAGCTCCACAATGCAGGTGTTTCAGCCCAGCTCAGTGCTTTCTGTGGTGGTGGGGCAGCTCCACAATGCAGGTGTTTCAGCCCAGCTCAGTGCTTTCTGTGGTGGTGGGGCAGCTCCACAATGCAGGTGTTTCAGCCCAGCTCAGTGCTTTCTGTGGTGGTGGGGCAGCTCCACAATGCAGGTGTTTCAGCCCAGCTCAGTGCTTTCTGTGGTGGTGGGGCAGCTCCACAATGCAGGTGTTTCAGCCCAGCTCAGTGCTTTCTGTGGTGGTGGGGCAGCTCCACAATGCAGGTGTTTCAGCCTAGCTCAGTGCTTTCTGTGGTGATGGGGCAGCTCCACAATGCAGGTGTTTCAGCCCAGCTCAGTGCTTTCTGCGGTGGTGGGGCAGCTCCACAATGCAGGTGTTTCAGCCCAGCTCAGTGCTTTCTGTGGTGGTGGGGCAGCTCCACAATGCAGGTGTTTCAGCCCAGCTCAGTGCTTTCTGTGGTGGAGGGGCAGCTCCACAATGCAGGTTTTTCAGCCCAGCTCAGTGCTTTCTGTGGTGGTGGGGCAGCTCCACAATGCAGGTGTTTCAGCCCAGCTCAGTGCTTTCTGTGGTGGTGGGGCAGCCAGCGGAACATACAGAGCATAGGCATCGGTAATGTTCTCTAGTTGCACCGTGATTGGCTCAGTGTTCTGTCGCTCATGGGGACACTATGTCACCACAAAATCTACAGGGAGAGCTCGGCCATTCAAGCCCTTTGGGTGATTTACATTACAAGTGCCTATCCATGAAGGCCATTGGCCACAGATAAAATTATGTCAATTCACATTATATCCACTGTAGCTTTGATTGGACTGATCATGTCAACATCATATTAACAAAATCTTAGCTAGCAAGCTAGACAAGCAGTCATCATCATGAACCAAGTTGACAATCCATTGGCAAATCCTTTTTAATCCTTGTCATATGAAGAGAAGTATAGATCAAATGTATTGGTGCTCATCGGCCATTGGACATAAACATTACACAGCAAGTTGGAAATCGCAAATTCAACAATGAGGGGTTTGGATGGAATCAGTGGCTAACTGCAAGTGTTGCAAAGCAATCACGAGCCTACTATTCAGCATGACTTCTGCTGTTGGGCAGGCTTTATGTAGGCCCTAACAATGAATGTATCGTTTAGTGTTGTGTAGTGGCTTTGCAGGCATGCATCTAAACATATTTATTTTCTTGACCCACCAAGGTTTACATGCTAAAATCGCCACTGGTTCAAGTGAACATATTTAGCAAAGATAGGATAGGTCTACATTTAGTTATTTTGTTTCTGTATGCTATCAAACTATAGTGGACTAACATTGGAATTGGAGTTGATTCCAAGGCAATACATAATAGACAGTAAGTACACAACTTGAAGAAACCACATTTGAAGAAACCACATATTTAGCCATGGAGCACATTCTGATTGGCCAGTAAGAGGTCAAGCATCGACACACCTACAATTGATTTATTCATCAAAACCCAGCCCTTTCGAGCCACCGCCAGCACTGCACACATCATTCTAGGTTGTGAAAATAGCAAAAACATGTCTGACACACCCCGAGCCCATAGAGCCAGTGCTTAGATGTACCAATGGTTATGTTTATTAAAATCGAACCCGGAGAGATGTTCCTTCAAATAAAGTGCACACAGAGAGATGAGGATGGAAAGACATTTAGGCGAACAAAGACGTGTAACAGAAGGATTTTCACACAGTGACAATACCATTATAGCGTAGATGATATGCAGTACAGTACTGAGGTATAGGTAGGATGTCAGATGACACAAAAGTGACAAAAAAAAGAGGAAAGGAAAGGATGAGTGACAGAGTGATTATTCTATTACATGGCTGACTGGCCATAACCCTATAACACATGGATGTACATGGAATGCTTTCTCAGGACTGTGTTGCATGATAAACATTCCTACTACGTTATGTTATTTGAATCCTGTTTTCCAGAGGCCAGTTTTGTCATATCACTAGGCCAGTTTGAATACCTGTTATTCTGAGATGCCATCTCATTTCTCCTTATTAAATGACTCAATTGTTTTATTGGGAACAATTCATTAAACAATTAATGACAGCCGGGAAAAAATACAGTAAATGCAGACTAAATATGCTATGGTTTGGCGTGTGCGTTCCTCACTGCTTGAGGGAGACGGATGGTACGCGTGTGACACAAAGGGGAGGATATTTGCATGCACACCATGGTGGCACATGCAGTCACACACGGTCACACACACACACAAGGTGCGGAAGGCTTTCTAGGCACAGATAAGGCACGCTGGCCTTTTAGCCCAGAACTCGGGATGTGTAATCTGAAAGGGACTGTCAGACACACACACGCACACACACACACACACACACACACACACACACACACACAAGCACACACGCAGTAAACAGGGTGGTGTGAGATCACTGTTCTCCTACCTTTCATCTCTCTCTCTCTCTCTCTCGGTTTGGACCAGGGACTATTAAGCCCACAATGTATCAGTTTTACCCTCATTACTCCCATAACGCATCAGGTTTACCCAAGTCCCATTCTCCCGGAAATGTGGACTTGGTTAATCCCCCTTCTTACTATGATGGTGCATCACCAAATTTCTGCATATACTCTGGCCCTCGCTTTTACCCACTCGTTTTACCCTTGTGCCATGGTTAAATCACTACCAAACACAATACCCTGTGTGTCTGATTGACTTCATGAATCTATGAATACTAATACAAATATAGACAGACTGCTTTATCTTGTTACGTTTCTCCACTTTCCAGTAGGTTTTTCCTTTCATATTGCTGGTAAGCCCTTCATGTGGTAGCTTTGATATGTTCATCCTCTTACACCAATGATAAAAGGTTGGTGTTAATCCGAGGACCATTTGTTTACACCCAGCCACAACCCAACACGTAGAGTTAATGACAGATGCCTAATCTGTCCAATGAGCTTCAGTACATGTAGCAATCGAGCGGTCAATATTCTGTTTACCCTGCATACAAGGTATTAGCATATGAAACGGTTTCCCTAGATAATTCTTCTGAAAATATTGTCATATTACAAAGGACAGAGTTGGTGAATCATTTTACAGTACACTGTAGCACACACACAATTGAGCACACACACACACCCCGCAAACGACATGTCCCTAACCCCCGTCAACCTCTGACACATTTACATTGGGAACAGTAGCAAGGAGCATAACTTGACTGATAAAAATCCAGACATTCATTGAAATGGGTGATATTTTAGTAGTAAAACATGTAGAATTCCTTCATTATTTGACAAACCCTGTCTGCTGTAGTTGTGAGCTTCCGTTCAGATGCCTGTCTGAAATGTCAAATAGAGTTAGGTAAATAGCTGTCTGCATGAATAGGGACCAGCGGCCCTGACACATTGTGCCTAGACGTGTGCAGATAAGAGCGGACTCTCACACTTTCCCGTCGCACTGGTTTTCCTCCACATCTAAAGGAGCTAATTCCCAGCTAATATGAATATGCCATTTTCAGGCTGAAAGAATTATGACTGCCTGAACTGTGCGTCACTTTTTTACCTTGCCACGACAAAAATGCCACATTAATGTCAGGCGAGATGTAACGATTTAGATTCCGCCGATTGCCCGATGTCAGTGGCACATCTATCGCCTGGACTGGTTGATTACAGTTAGAACATCAAAGCCCCCCCAGACTGAAGATAAGGGGTGTAGGGTTAAAAAGGGTGGCCCATTTGGAATTAAGGGATGGCAGAGTTACGGCAGAGTTGTCTCCCCTGCTATCTTTAGGGAGTCTGGGACTCCAGCTCAGGCTTTTTGCATAAGGCAGAGATAATCTAAGTCCATTTAGATGAATCAATGGAGAGATAGCAAGCAGTAAATAAAGAAGACTGGCTGAAGTTCAGACATCAGTGTGTCTAGTCACGTAACCCTGCCTTCATCAAAATCAAATCAAATGTATTTGTCACATGCGCCGAAAACAGGTGTAGACTTGACTGTGAAATGCTTACTGACAAGCAATTAGCCAACAATGCAGTTCAATAAATAGATTTAAGAAGATATTTACTAAATAAACTAAAGTAAAAAAATGTAATGAAAAAGTAACACAATAAAATAACAATAACGAGGCTATATACAGGGGGTACCGGTATTGAGTCAATGTGCGGGGGTACAGGTTAGTCGAGGTCATTTGTACATGTAGGTAGGGGTAAAGACACTATGAATAGATAATAAACAGCAAGTAGCAGCAGTGTAAAAACAAAGGGGGTCAATCCAAAAAGTCCAGGTGGCCATTTGTTTAATTGTTCAGCAGTCTTATGGCTTGGGGGTAGAAGCTCTTAAGGAGCCTTTGGTCCTAGACTTGGCTCTCCGGTACCGCTTTCCGTACATATCTAGCTCACATCAACACCATCATCCCAGAAACCCTAGACCCACTCTAATTTACATACTGCCCCAACAGATCCACAGATGATGGAATCTCTATTGCACTCCACAATGCCCTTTCCTACCTGGACAAAAGGATCACCTATTTGAGAATGCTATTCACTGACTACAGCTCAGCGTTCAACACCATAGTGCCCTCAAAGCTCATCAATAAGCTTAGGAACCTGGGATTAAACACCTCCCTCTGCAACTAGATCCTGGACTTCCTGACGGGCCGCCACCAGGTGGTAAGGGTAGGTAACAACACATCAGCCACGCTGATCCTCATCACAGGTGCCCCTCAGGGTTGCGTGCTCATTCCCCTCCTGTACTCCCTGTTCACTCATGATGGCACGGCCAGGCACGACTCCAACACCATTACTCAATTTGCCAATGACACAACCGTGGTAGGCCTGATCACCGACAACGACATTGACAGCCTATAGGGAGGAGGTCAGGGACCTGGCCATGTGGTGCAAGGACAACAACTTCTCTCTCAACGTGATCAACAACAAAAGAGATGATTGTGGACGACAGGAAAAAGAGGACCGAGCATGCCCCCATTCTCATCAACGGGGCTGCAGTGGAGCAGGTTGAAAGCTTCAAGTTCCTTGATGTCCATATCACCAACAAACTAACATGGTCCAAGCACACCAAGACAGCTGTGAAGGGGGCACGACAAAACCTATTCCTCCTCAGGAGACTGAAAAGATTTGGCATGAGTCCTCAGATCCTCAAAAGGTTCTACAGCTGCACCATCGAGAGCATCCTGACTGGTTTTATCACTGCCATAACAGGCATAACAGAGGGTAGTGCAAATGGCCCAGTACTGGGGCCAAGCTTCCTGCCATCCAGGACCTCTATACCAGGCGATGTCAGAGGAAGGCCCTAAAAATTATCAAAGACTCCAGCCACCCTTGTCATAGACTGTTCTCTCCGCTACCGCACGGAGCGCCAAGTCTAGGTCCAAGAGGCTTCTAAACAGCTTCTACCCCCCAAGCCATAAGACTCCTGAACATCTAGTCAAATAACTACCCAGACTACTTGCAGTTCCCGCCCTCTTTATACCACTGCTACTCTCCGTTGTCATCTATGCATAGTCACTTTAATAACTCTACCTACATGTACATACTACCTCAACTATCCCGCACATTGACTCTGTATCGGTACCCCCCTGTATATAGTCTCGCTATTGTTATTTTACTGCAGCTCTTCTTATCTGTATTTTTTAAAAACTGCATTGTTGGCTAGGGGCTCATAAGTAAGCATTTCACTACACCTGTAGTAGGGCATGTGACTAAGAAAATTTGATTTGGTTTGAAATACATCGTGCACTGCAGATTGATCTGGTACTGGTTCTCCCTGTATATAGCTCCAATCTGGTGTATATTAATCCTCTTGTTTTACTATATTTCTTTTTATTATAATTGTTTAACTCCGCACCCGTTGTATTCGGCACACGTGACAAATAACATGTGACTTGATTTGATTTGTGTGTGTCGTTTTCACATGCATTATGCACATTCCCCATAAATGCACCACACGGTATCTCTATTTAACACAACACCCTGCAGAGGTCAAAGACACATGATAGCACCAGCTGTCCATCCTAAAGAGGAGAGAAAAAAAGCGAGAAAAAGTTCTCCCTCCATTCTAAGGGTCATTAATTATACAACAGGGTTATTTTGCATACTTTCCTGTCTCTGCCCCCTTCACACCACTGTCAGCAGTTAACAGGTTCAAGCGAGAGCTGCATCAAACTCCTGATAAAATCTCCAATAACAATTAAGCTGGAAACATGTAATTTGCTGGAGGGAAACAAATCTGTCAATAAGTCTTGCTGCCTGTGCATACTAAACACGAGCCTAGGAGTGGGTGTTAAAGAGAACGAAGGCCTGTTATGCTGGAGTAAGGTTAGTTGATGAGTTCATCATGATGCATTATAAAACTAGTTTTGTACAAATGCAGCAAATAGCAGGAGTTGATTTTAAAACATTGTCAGGGCTGACACGTGTACATAAAGAAAAGACCAACATAAAGCATTGGGTGTTGGGCCACCACGTGCTGTCAGAAAGGCTTCAAGGTGCCTTGGTATAGATTCTACAAGTGTCTGGAAGTCTATTGGATGGGACCTCATTCTTCCACAAAAAAATCTATCATTTAGTGTTTTGTTGAAGATGGTGGAAAATGCTGTCTCAGGTGCCGCTCTAAAATCCAGAAGTGTTCAATTGGGTTGAGATCTGGTCAATGACAAACACACACACACACACACACACACACCTTAACCCCCCTATGCTCCTTTGAGATCCCTTTCAAAGTCACTGATATCTCTTCTTCTAGCCATGGTAGCCAAAACAATGGGCAACTGGACATTTTCATACATGACTCTACTAAGCATGATGAGATGTTAATTTCTTAATGAACTCAGGAACAGCACCTGTGTGGAAGCTGCTTTCAACATACTCAGCATCCCTCATTTACTGA